>NC_053024.1:407118796-407215217 GCF_003073215.2 Triticum urartu
ATCTATATGTGAAAACCTCTCTTTCCTTATTACTTCCTATTAATTGCAACAATGACCAAAGCTATGTCTGTCAACTCCCAACAACTTTTAATCATCATACTCTTTCTATGTGAAGTCATTACTCACAATAAGATCAATATGAACTTTTTGTTTCTTTTTATTCTTTTTCTCTTTTCCTTTATTCACCCAAGATCATGGCAAAATAATCAAGACCTTGACTCAACACTAATCTTTATTATATATAGCTCATGGACTCGATTACATAGAGAGATCATAAAGCAAAACTCAAAACTAGATCATGCCATAAAATTTATTCTACTGGATCAAGATACTACTAATAGGATCGAACTAAGAAAAAACGGTAAAGATAAGAGTTGTGATTGTGATACGATACCAGGGCACCTCCCCCAAGCTTGGCAGTTGCCAAGGGGAGTGCCCATACCCAGATACTCAATTCTTCTTTGTTGGCGGAGACGGCGGAGGTGTTGTTGATGATGCGGGCTTGTCATCCATCTTCCAAGGCATAGGTTCACCATCATAGAAAGATGATCGAGTCTCCGGAATCCTCAAATCTGCAGCCAAACTCATTCTTTTGAATCTATAGTCATACTCACAGTTTTGGTTATGAAGGTCATAGACTTGGCCTTGGAGGTGCTCGATCTTCTCATATAGCTTGAAGATGGCTTCCTCAGTGTTCTGGGCATCCGGCTTGTAATTGTTAGTGAACTCCGCGAGCATCGTGTGGCTAGCGTTGATTCCATGCTCCACCATCCCCTGGCACTTGTAAACTTGTCTCTCCAATGCTTCGAGCCTCGTCTCTATGCTTCCGGTCCCCTTTGGTCCCTCTTCATCGCGGATGTGCAGCAACCCATCACGCAACTCAATGGTTTGAGGGTGTCGCAGCACCTCTGCGAGGTAAGGGTTGATGACCTTCTCGAAGAACTTGTCCTTGGAGGCGCTTGGGGCCGTCATGATAACCTAGATCTGTCAGAAAAACAGCTCGAAACAAAAACAGGAGATTTTTGCGTGATACGGGAGTCAAAACCTCCGGGAGATTATATAATGAATTTTTACCGACCAAAATACGTAGTGTGCAAGAAAACAGAGTCCGGAAGGCACACGAGGTTCTCACGAGGTAGGGGGGCGTGCCCACCACCCTCGTGGGGCCCTCGTGTCCTTCCCGGGCTGCTACTTATTTTTCTATTTTTCTAAATATTCCAAAACGGAGAGATATTGCCTTAAAAATTGTTTTGGAGTCGGTTTACTTACCGTACCACATACCTATTCCTTTTCGGAGTCTGAAACGTTCTGGAAAGTTTCCTTTATGTATTCTTTCGGGGTTACGGTTTCAATAATATTGGTTTCAACATTTATGGGATTACCTGAGATATGATGTTTAATTCTTTGACCGTTTACCACCTTCGGATTCGTGCCCTCGAAATTGTTGATCTTTATGGCACCGGAACGATAGACCTCTTCGATAACATAGGGGCCTTCCCATTTAGAGAGAAGTTTTCCTGCAAATAATCTTAAACGAGAGTTGTATAGCAATACATAATCACCTACATTAAAATCACGCTTTTGTATCCTTTTGTCATGCCATCTTTTAACTTTTTCTTTAAACAACTTGGCATTCTCATAAGCTTGGGTTCTCCATTCATCAAGTGAGCTAATGTCAAATAACCTATTCTCACCGACAAGTTTAAAATCATAGTTAATCTCTTTAATAGCCCAATATGCCTTATGTTCTAGTTCGAGAGGTAAGTGACATGCTTTTCCATAAACCATTTTATACGGAGACATACCCATAGGATTTTTGTATGCAGTTCTATAAGCCCATAATGCATCATCAAGTTTCTTAGACCAATTCTTTCTAGACCTATTAATAGTCTTTTGCAAAATTAATTTGAGCTCTCTATTGCTCAACTCTACTTGACCACTAGACTGTGGGTGATAAGGAGATGCAATTCTATGATTAACATCATATTTAGCAAGCATTTTACGGAAAACACCATGAATAAAGTGTGAACCACCATCAGTCATTAAATATCTAGGGACTCCAAACCTCGGGAAAATAACTTCCTTAAGCATTTTAATAGAAGTGTTATGATTAGCACTACTAGTTGGAATAGCTTCTACCCACTTAGTAACGTAATCAACAGCAACTAGAATATGTGTGTATCCATTAGAGGCAGGAAAAGGTCCCATATAATCAAAGCCCCAAACATCAAACGGTTCAATAACAAGTGAATAATTCATAGGAATTTCTTGACGTCTACTAATATTACCAATTCTTTGACATTCATCACAAGACAAACTTACGGGCATCCTTGAAGAGAGTAGGCCAATAAAAACCAGATTACAATACATTATGTGCAGTTCTATCTCCAGCGTGATGTCCTCCATAAGATTCGGAATGACACTTGCGTAGGATCTGTTCCTGTTCATGCTCAGGTACACAACGTCTAATAACACCATCGACTCCTTCTTTATAAAGATGTGGGTCATCCCAAAAGTAATGTCTTAAATCATAGAACAACTTTTTCTTTTGCTGGTATGTGAAGCTAGGTGGTATAAATTTAGCAACAATATAATTAGCATAATCAGCACACCATGGAGTACTTCGAGAAGTACTTATAACATTTAATTGTTCATCAGGAAAGCTATCATTAATAGGTAGTGGGTCATCAATAATATTTTCTAACCTAGACAGGTTGTCTGCAACGGGGTTCTCAGCTCTAACACCCCGAGACCGTTGTGCCAGGTGTCCTCCGCTTATTTGTTGTTGTTGTTGGCTTGTCATTTGCTTGCGTGTTGCATCTTGTCATGTCATCATCCGCATTTCATCATCATGTTTTCAAAACTTGCATCCGTCCCGGTCTCCTCGTTCTTTCTGTTGTCCGTTCTGAGCCCAGACACACTTGCACGCGCCCGCGGCATGTCCGAAATAATATTTTATAAGTGGCCGGAAAATGTTCTCGGAATGAGATGAGAGTTGATGTGTGGTCTTATTATAGTGTAGGTAGGCCGCCTGCCAAGTTTCATCGCATTCGGAGTTCGTTTGATAGCCCAACTGTTAAACTATAGCGGCATTATAGCCGGTCTTTTCGTCGGTCGTTTTCGGTCTCCGGAAACAGTCGCCGGGTCTCTCTCTTCTGTTCTCTCAGCTTGAGACCGTCTACACAGCCCACTACTCACCGCCAGGCCCTACCTAACCTCTCTCGTCAGCCCGCGACCCTCCTCGCGCGCGCCCGAAGGCTGTCCCGGACCCGACTCGGGCTGTCGCTACCGTTGTGTCCGGATCATCCCCTAACATCTACAAAACGTCACCATTTTCTTATTTGGACTCCTCTAACCTTTTATTCTCGATCGTCCGATTTAATCGGAGGGTCCAAGATCTATCCCCCTACCTATTTAAATAGATCAACCCCTAACCCTAGCCTTAGCCCGTCCAATCCTCCTAGCGCCGCCACCCACTGATTTCTCCAACTGGTCTCCCCCCTTCCTCGGGATCTGTCTGATCCTTCCACCCATCCCTCCTCGATTTCAGTCCCCGGCCAGTCGCCTTCGAACCTACCAAACTAGCGCCTCCCCTGGATCCCGTCGTCCACCACCGAAGCCACCAGGACCGGCCGCGTCCCTCTCCTTCCCTTCGTTCTCCTCCTCCTGTCGTATCTCTGTCTCTCTCGCTCAATATTGCTCTCTCTCTCCCAGGTACGTCCTTGCAGGAACCGCAAGGAGGAAGCCACCATCGCCAAGTTCTTGCCGTACGCGTCTGGATCCGCCATGCCCGGCTCCTCCGCGCTTGATTTCCGCCTTTCTCTGCCCGTTCCCGCTGCTCCTCGTCGCTAGCGCGTCTGCTCCGGCCATGGGTTACCAGCGCGGTACCTCGCCATGGACGCCAGGTCCCAAGGTCTCCGCTGCCTTCGCTTCGATCCGGCAGGAAACGAGACCCGAAGGTTTCTCGCGCTTGGATCAGGACGCCACTGAGCTCCCGCGCCGACCCGTCCTCATCCTGCTGCTCGCCGGAGTACTCAGCGCCGCCGTGCCTGCTGTTTGCTTCACCGAACCGGCCGCCAAGTCCCATGCTGCTACTGCTCTTTTTCCTGTCGAGAAGAGGAGGACGCCGCATCTGCCCCGAGTCGTCCGAGCGACCCCATTGACCAGCCCCCGCGAGCACTAGCCGGCAGTGCCGCTTGGGCTCATCCTTGCCTCGCCAAGACCCAGAGTCCTGCCGGCCTGCCTTGGCCTCTCCACCGACCGGGCTTGGCCCATGGTGCGAATCCCCCCCGCTCCCATGCTTTGTTTTAGGCCCAGTGCATGGATTCGGCCCTGTTATGCTTTTTTCGTGCCAGGACGTTTTTTCTATTTAATCTGAGCACTGCAGTTTTACAGTATAACCCCTAAGCTTCATGCATATAATAACTTATTAACCGTGCATCGGATTAAAACAGTTTATATATGAAACTTGCTTAGAATTTTGTGTAGATTAATAATTTGCCACTTTCATCTATGTTTAAAATGTTTAAACTTGTTGTTTTGTTTAATTTTGCTTAAATTCCATGTTAAGATGATTTAATTCATAACTAATTAACCGTAGATCCAAATTTAATAAACTTTATATGTAAATGGGGTAGAAAAATGCCTAGATTTACATGTTGTACTCACTCTGCATGTTTAACAACTCTAAAATAGTGTTTAGGGAAGAACAGTACCATAACCAAAATATGCACATGAGGAGTTTCTGGACTTGTTGTTTGTCGTTCCGGCCTCATTTAAACTTGCCTAGATAGGTAGTTTTCCTATTATCCACCTCTTGCCTTGTTTAAAAACATTTAATATTGATTGGTACATAAACGAGATCGAACTAAATAACTTGTTGTGGTGTTTCGTCAATATGCAACTCGTTGCATAGTGAGCTCCACTTAATTTCTAGAATTTCTTGTGCACTTTGCCATGCCATGCTTCATTAAACCGAACATGCATCATACTTGGTTGTGCATCATGCCATGGTCATGTGGTGGTTGTTTACTATGTTGTCTGCTTCTTTCCGGTGTGCTTCTTCGGGTTGTTTCCGGTAACGTTGCGTTTGTGAGGATCCGTTCGGCTACGTTCGTTTGTCTTCCTCATGGACTCGTTCTTCTTCCTTGCGGGATTTCAGGCAAGATGATCATACCCTCGAAATCACTTCTATCTTTGCTTGCTAGTTGCTCGCTCTTTTGCTATGCCTACGCTGCGATACCTACCACTTGCTTATCATGCCTCCCATATTGTTGAGCCAAGCCTCTAACCCACCTTTTCCTAGCAAACCGTTGTTTAGCTATGTTAACGCTTTGCTCAGCCCCTCTTATAGCGTTGTTAGTTGCAGGTGAAGATTGAAGTTTGTTCCTTGTTGGAACATGGAGATGGTGTTCCTTGTTGGAACATGTTTACTTGTTGGGATATCACAATATATCTTATTTAATTAATGCATCTATATACTTGGTAAAGGGTGGAAGGCTCGGCCTTATGCCTGGTGTTTTGTTCCACTCTTGCCGCCCTAGTTTCCGTCATATCGGTGTTATGTTCCCGGATTTTGCGTTCCTTACGTGGTTGGGCTATTATGGGAACCCCTTGACAGTTCGCCTTGAGTAAAACTCCTCCAGCAATGCCCAACATTGGTTTTACCATTCGCCACCTAGCCTTTTCTTTCCCTTCGGTTCTGCAGACTCAAGGGTCATCATTATTTTTACCCCCCTCGGGCCAGTGCTCCTCTGAGTGTTGGTCCAACCTGTCAGCTGCCGGTGGCCACCAGGGGCAACTCTGGGCTGGCCTACCCGTACCTAGGACAATCTGAGTGTGCCCTGAGAAAGAGATATGTGCAGCTCCTATCGGGATTTGTCGTCACATTCGGGCGGTGTTGCTGGTTTAGTTTTACCTTGTCGAAATGTCTTGTAACCGGGATTCCGAGTCTGATCGGGTCTTCCCGCTAGAAGGTATATCCTTCGTTGACCGTGAGAGCTTGTCATGGGCTAAGTTGGGACACCCCTACAGGGATTTGAACTTTCAAAAGCCATGCCCGCGGTTATGGGCAGATGGGAATTTGTTAATGTCCGGTTGTAGAAAACCTGAAGTTGACCTTAATTAAAATACATCAACCGCGTGTGTAACTGTGATGGTCTCTTTCCGGCGGAGTCCGGGAAGTGAACACGGTGTTGGAGTTATGCTTGACGTTGGTTGTTCTAGGATCACTTCTTGATCATAGTTTCATGATCGTGCTTTGCCTTCTCTTCTCGCTCTCATTTGCGTATGTTTAGCCACCATATATGCTAGTCGCTTGCTGCAGCTCCACCTCATACTTTTTCCCTACCTATAAGCTTAAATAGTCTTGATCGCGAGGGTGTGAGATTGCTGAGTCCCCGTGACTCACAGATACTTCCAAAACTAGTTTGGAGGTGCCGATGTTACCGAGCAGGTGACGCAACCAAGCTCAGGAGGAGCTCGATGAAGATCTTGTCCTTTGTGTCGTTTCATTCTAGTTGATCGGTAGTGGAGCCCAGTTGGGGTAGATCGGGGACCATGTCGCATTTGGGGTTCTTCTTTTATTTGGTTCCGTAGTCAGACCTTGATTGTATTTGGATGATGTAATGCTTTATTCATGTAATTATGTGAAGTGGCAATTGTAAGCCAACAATGTATATCTTTCCCTTATGTATTACATGGGTTGTGTGAAGATTACCTCACTTGTGACATTGCTTTCAATGCGGTTATGCCTCTAAGTCGTGCTTCGACACGTGGGAGATATAGCCGCATCGAGGGCGTTACAAGTTGGTATCAGAGCCTTCCCCGACCTAAGGTGCCCCCACTGCTTGATCGGATTAGCGGACGAGTTGAGTCTAGAAAAATGTTTTGAGTCATTTAGGAATTATATATCGAAGAGTTTAGGAATTCTTTTTACTCCCCAGTCCGTTCATCACTCTGGTAAGGCATCCTGACGTAGAGTTTTGACTCTTCTCTTCTCAAATTTTCACAAAAAAAAAATTAGGATCACGCGGGTATCTTGGAATCGTTTCGATGGATTTGTGACGAGAACATTGTTCTTGGTGCCTCCTGTCATTTAGGGGTTGTGGTAGTGTCCCGGGGAGTTGAGCTCCGAGGTGTTGTCATCACAATTTTATCGTTGCAGTTCTAGAATACCTGAGATTAGTTTCGCCGACATTGAAAATCTCTTTTATGCAGTTCGTTGGTGAGATAACCTCGACGCCACCCAGTACTGGGGCGGGAGTTCGGGAGTATTGCCATAACTTGTATAACGGATGCTTTTCGAAGGTTGAGGTAGATGATTTCCGAAGGTTTCTTGGTTATGTGTTGAAGGATGGATACAGCTGGATGTAGGATTTGCTAGTTTGGGTGAGATATTATGCTTCCCCTGTATCCCCAACACCTGATTGCATAACCGGAAAGTTTCGGGAGTTTCATAGGTGGGAATTCAAGTAGCTCTTAGGATATCTTTCCGACAGATGAATATATGAAATTGGGGTTCGACGTCTAGTGGTCCGCCTATTCACGATTGGTTTTACAGTGGTCTCGTTGTGTCTTAAAGAGTCCTTGGCTATGCCGACTCGGGGACGCTTCGTATGTCATGTGCACTGCCTTGTACATGATGGTGCTGTACGATCGAGCCCGTGTAGGTCCCACCACGAAAACTTCAGATGAAATCTCTATCATATGTTTGTTTCGGCTTATTCTGCAAGCCAATCCTTTGTTTCGTTTTGAGCTGTGGTATTCGAGTTGCTTTAATGTCAAGTGTTGATTCCATACCTTTCCTAAATGGTGTTCTCATACTCCGATGTGAATACTAATCCCTCTTGATCATCGAGATTGTTTTGTCAATCCTTTTTAACCGGTGTGTCTCTCCTCAAGTGGATCCGATCATTTCAACATCTGCAAGATCAAGTATCAGCTCTCTCAATGGTGTTTGTTTCATCCTTCCCAAGTTGCCTTTGTTTTCCCGCCCTCCCTCCCTTGTTTTCTTCAATGACTCAGATTTCTTATTCAACTATCCTTTTGTTGATGGGAAATATCTCCATTCTTTTCCGTCAATGTTCTTATTCGTTGATTCTCAGAAGATGCTAACGGACCTTCAAGTTCATCATTCTTCATTCTTTTTCTTCTCTGGTGGATTCTAGTCAAGCTTTGCTGATCATAGCCTTTCCTTGTTTCAATGCCTTCTCATGCCGGTGCACCTCTTAATTGTTCACCTCTCGCTATTCAGTTGTTCCGGAGTGCTGAAGATATCTCAGAAGGCTCATCTTGTCATTCAAGATCTGTTCAACCTATTTCGAGGTTGTTATCTCATTCTAGCCATTTAATTCAACCGGTGCAATCTCAGTTTCTAGTAATCGTTCAACGGTGCATCTTTTGAGTGGGCCCTAACCCATAGGTCTTTTCCCGGGATCTTACCTGACTCTTCTTATTTTCTCGGAGCTATCCTTAATTCGTATCAAAGTTTGACGTAAGAATGAGTTATCATCAGTCAAATGCCTTTCTCCAAGATCTTTCAATTTCTTTTCATCATTGGTTCAACCTCTTCGTTTTTTTGGATTCTCCCGGAGTGCCTCAATAATTCATGGTGGTGTTTCTCATCGTCATTCTCGGATTTTGAAGACCGAAGAAGAGTTTTCCTCAAAATCTTAAACAATTCTCTCAGAGATGAGTGGTTCTAGCATTACGCCATCCTGTCATAATTGTTTTTGATTGTGAGATTTCTTTTCACCCATCCGGAGTAATTCAGGGTATTTTCAGTTTGATTCTTCGGAGCCCATCGCCTCATAATTATTCATTCCCAGCTTTCAGTTATCATTCTCCAATCTTATCGGTGCTTCGTTCAAGTTTTCTCTAATCAGTTCGTGATCCCTTCGTTCTCATGTACCTAGTTTCTCTCAAGCATCTTCGTTCATCTGCAAATTCTTCCCGGTGTTTCTCTATCTTTTCTTCGTTCATTTCCAGTTAATCCGGAGGTTCGTTCAAGATCTTTTCCTTGGTTATCACATCAATTCATTCGTTTTTTCCAAATCCGACCGGTGGTTCCATCAAGTCCTTATCAAGTTATCGATATCTCTCTTAATCTTTTTCTACGAGAATGAGTAGTATGCCAAATCCATTGTTTGTCATCAATTTAATTGGTGAAGGATGAGCATAAGGTAATTCTTATTCTTGTTTCATCCAAGCGATTAATTCCTTACTCCGGAGGTTCATCAAAATTCTTGATTTTCTTTTAATCATCTTTTCTTTCTCGGAGATCCAAGCTCTAATTATCACGGAGATCCATCTAAATCATTACAAGGTTTCACCTTGTGTTTTCAACTTCGCTTTCTTTTCGTTATCCTTTTGTTACTGGAGTTCTTCTTGAAGGTTCTACATGATAATCCTTCAAGGATTTAATTCCTTCTTGAAGTGTTCGTCAAGATTCTTTTCAGGGGAGCTCAAGTTTCTTCATCTTGCAATCAGGAGTGCAATTCTTTCTACCATATCATTGGAGGTGGTTTTATGTCATTCTTGATAATTTGAGTTCATGTTTCATGATTCACATGTTGTTAAGAATGAGGTATTTTAAATCCATCAATCTCGTCATTGGAATTACCTTGGGTTATATTTCACCTAAAGCCTTCCCTAAGGTTTGTTGCTATCTATAGCACTTATAAAGGACCCAAGTTCTTCTTTATCCTCCGGGTGAAATACTTCCTCGTCTCCTTGTTCTTATCAATCCAATTCTTTTTCCCGTGAGTGGCAGGTTGTCACCTCATAATTTTGAGATGTATTCCATAAGACCATATCAAGATTATTCTTTTCGTTGTTGGTGTTCCAACAAATCCGTTCGACCCTTCTCCTAAGGATGCCTTCTCAAACTCTTTTTGTGACAGAAGTTGGCATTTGCTTCTCCATTCTTTTATTTCAACTATCTATATTCTATTCTTTCGTTCCAGAGGCATTGTGATGTTGCTCTTTTCAACCCATCATCTCGTTTGTCAAAGGTCATGTTCTTTTCATGCTTATCCATTTAACCGGAGTGTTGTGTTCTCTGCTCAAGTTCTTTCATTTTATCAAGCCTTGCATATCTTTCCAACCGGAGTGTTGTTCGAATTTGTTCTTCCTTGTTTTTTTCCTAACGGAGTGCTTTCAACTTCGCTCTTTCTCGTTGCTTTCTTTCTTTCATTTTGCACAACCTTTTCAAGGTTCTTTGGTTTCACTTGTTTGTCAAAGAAGCAACTTAGTTTTACCTCTTCTCTTTCTCTTCCGTTTTTTCCCTCCGGTGCCATTCTAGATCTCGGGACGAGATCCTCTCGTAGTGGTGGAGTGTTGTAACACCCCGAGACCGTTGTGCCAGATGTCCTCCGCTTATTTGTTGTTGTTGGCTTGTCATTTGCTTGCGTGTTGCATCTTGTCATGTCATCATCTGCATTGCATCATCATGTTTTCAAAACTTGCATCCGTCCCGGTCTCCTCGTTCTTTCTGTTGTCCGTTCTGAGCCCAGACACACTTGCCGCGCCCGCGGCATGTCTGAAATAATATTTTATAAGTGGCCGGAAAATGTTCTCCGAATGAGATGAGAGTTGACGTGTGGTCTTATTATAGTGTAGGTAGGCTGCCTGCCAAGTTTCATCGCATTCGGAGTTCGTTTGATAGCCTAACCGTTAAACTATAGCGGCATTATAGCCGGTCTTTTCGTCGGTCGTTTTCGGTCTTCGGAAACAGTCGTCGGGTCTCTCTCTTCTGTTCTCTCAGCTCGAGACTGTCTACACAGCCCACTACTCACCGCCAGGCCCTACCCAACCTCTCTCGTCAGCCCGCGACCCTCGTCGCGCGTGCCCGAAAGCTGTCCCGGACCCGACTCGGGCTGTCGCTACCGTTGTGTCCGGATCATCCCCTAACATCTACAAAACATCACCATTTTCTTATTTGGACTCCTCTAACCTTTTATTCTCGATCGTCCAATTTAATCGGAGGGTCCAAGATCTATACCGCTACCTATTTAAATAGATCAACCCCTAAACCTAGCCTTAGCCCGTCCAATCCTCCTAGCGCCGCCACCCACTGATTTCTCCAACTGGTCTCCCCCCTTCCTCAGGATCTGTCTGATCCTTCCACCCATCCCTCCTCAATTTCAGTCCCCGGCCAGTCGCCTTCGAACCTACCAAACCGGTGCCTCCCCTGGATCCCGTCGTCCACCACCGAAGCCACCAAGACCGGCCGCGTCCCTCTCCTTCCCTTCGTTCTCCTCCTCCTGTCATATCTCTGTCTCTCTCGCTCAATATTGCTCTCTCTCTCCCAGGTACGTCCTTGCAGGAACCGCAAGGAGGAAGCCGCCATCGCCAAGTTCTTGCCGTACGCGTCTGGATCCGCCATGCCCGGCTCCTCCGCGCTCGATTTACGCCGTTCTCTGCCCGTTCCCGCTGCTCCTCGTCGCTGGCGCATCTGCTCCGGCCATGGGTTACCAGCGCGGTACCTCGCCATGGACGCCAGGTCCCAAGGTCTCCGCTGCCTTCGCTTAGATCCGGCAGGAAACGAGACCCGAAGGTTTCTCGCGCTTGGATCCGGACGCCACCAAGCTCCCGCACCGACCCCTCCTCATCCTGCTGCTCGCCGGAGTCCTCAGCGCCGTCGTGCCTGCTGTTTGCTTCACCGAACCGGCCGCCAAGTCCCACGCCACTGCTGCTCTTTTTCCTGTCGAGAAGAGGAGGACGCCGCATCTGCCCCGAGTCGTCCGAGCGACCCCGTTGACCAGCCCCCGCGAGCACTAGCCGGCAGCGCCGCTTGGGCTCATCCTTGCCTCGCCAAGACCCGGAGCCCTGCCGGCCTGCCTTGGCCTCTCCACCGACCGGGCTTGGCCCATGGTGCGAATCCCCCCCCGCTCCCATGCTTTGTTTCAGGCCCAGTGCATGGATTCAGCCCTGTTATGTTTTTTCGTGCCAGGACGTTTTTTCTATTTAATCAGAGCACTACAGTTTTACAGTATAACCCCTAAGCTTCATGCATATAATAACTTATTAACCGTGCATCGGATTAAAACAGTTTATATATGAAACTTGCTTAGAATTTTGTGTAGACTGATAATTTGCCACTTTCATCTATGTTTAAAATGTTTAAAGTTGCTGTTTGTTTAATTTTGCTTAAATGCCATGTTAA
Organism: Triticum urartu; assembly: GCF_003073215.2. Lineage (NCBI taxonomy): Eukaryota > Viridiplantae > Streptophyta > Magnoliopsida > Poales > Poaceae > Triticum > Triticum urartu. The sequence continues at coordinate 407,130,963 of NC_053024.1, forward strand.
GATGATTTAATTCATTACTAATTAACCGTAGCTCCAAATTTAATAAACTTTATATGTAAATGGGGTAGAAAAATGCCTAGATTTACATGTTGTAATCACTTTGCATGTTTAACAACTCTAAAATAATGTTTAGGGCAGAACAGTACCATAACCAAAATATGCACATGAGGAGTTTCCGGACTTGTGGTTTGTCGTTCCGGCCTCATTTAAACTTGCCTAGATAGGTAGTTTTCCTATTATCCACCTCTTGCCTTGTTTAACAACATTTAATATTCATGGGTACATAAACGAGATCGAACTAAATAACTTGTTGTGGTGTTTCGTCAATATGCAACTCGTTGCATAGTGAGCTCCACTTAATTTGTAGAATTGCTTGTGCACTTTGCCATGCCATGCTTCATTAAACCAGACATGCATCATACTTGGTTGTGCATCATGCCATGGTCATGTGGTGGTTGTTTACTATGTTGTCTGCTTCTTTCCGGTGTGCTTCTTCGGGTTGTTTCCGGTAATGTTGCGTTTGTGAGGATCCGTTCGGCTATGTTCGTTTGTCTTCCTCATGGACTCGTTCTTCTTCCTTGCGGGATTTCAGGCAAGATGATCATACCCTCGAAATCACTTCTATCTTTGCTTGCTAGTTGCTCGCTCTTTTGCTATGCCTACGCTGCGATACCTACCACTTGCTTATCATGCCTCCCATATTGTTGAGCCAAGCCTCTAACCCACCTTGTCCTAGCAAACCGTTGTTTGGCTATGTTACCGCTTTGCTCAGCCCCTCTTATAGCGTTGTTAGTTGCAGGTGAAGATTGAAGTTTGTTCCTTGTTGGAACATGGAGATGTTGTTCCTTGTTGGAACATGTTTACTTGTTGGGATATCACAATATATCTTATTTAATTAATGCATCTATATACTTGGTAAAGGGTGGAAGGCTCGGCCTTATGCATGGTGTTTTGTTCCACTCTTGCCGCCCTAGTTTCCGTCATATCGTTGTTATGTTCCCGGATTTTGCGTTCCTTACGCGGTTGGGCTATTATGGGAACCCCTTGACAGTTCGCCTTGAGTAAAACTCCTCTAGCAATGCCCAACATTGGTTTTACCATTCGCCACCTAGCCTTTTCTTTCCCTTGGGTTCTGCAGACTCAAGGGTCATCATTATTATAACCCCCCCGGGGCCAGTGCTCCTCTGAGTGTTGGTCCAACCTGTCAGCTGCCGGTGGCCACCAGGGGCAACTCTGGGCTGGCCTACCCGTACCTAGGACAATCTGAGTGTGCCCTGAGAAAGAGATATGTGCAGCTCCTATCGGGATTTGTCGGCACATTCGGGCGGTGTTGCTGGTTTAGTTTTACCTTGTCGAAATGTCTTGTAACCGGGATTCCGAGTCTGATCGGGTCTTCCCGCTAGAAGGTATATCCTTCGTTGACCGTGAGAGCTTGTCATGGGCTAAGTTGGGACACCCCTGCAGGGATTTGAACTTTCGAAAGCCGTGCCCACGGTTATGGGCAGATGGGAATTTGTTAATGTCCGGTTGTAGAAAACCTAAAGTTGACCTTAATTAAAATACATCAACCGCGTGTGTAACCGTGATGGTCTCTTTCCGGCGGAGTCCGGGAAGTGAACATAGTGTTGGAGTTATGGTTGATGTAGGTTGTTCTAGGATCACTTCTTGATCATAGTTTCACGATCGTGCCTTGCCTTCTCTTCTCGCTCTCATTTGCGTATGTTTAGCCACCATATATGCTAGTCGCTTGCTGCAGCTCCACCTCATACTTTTTCCCTACCTATAAGCTTAAATAGTCTTGATCGCGAGGGTGTGAGATTGCTGAGTCCCCGTGACTCACAGATACTTCCAAAACCAGTTTGGAGGTGCCGATGTTACCGAGCAGGTGACGCAACCAAGCTCAGGAGGAGCTCGATGAAGATCTTGTCCTTTGTGTCGTTTCGTTCTAGTTGATCGGTAGTGGAGCCCAATTGGGGTAGATCGGGGACCTTGTCGCATTTGGGGTTCTTCTTTTATTTTGGTTCCATAGTCAGAGCTTGATTGTATTTGGATGATGTAATGCTTTATTCATGTAATTGTGTGAAGTGGCAATTGTAAGCCAACTATGTATCTCTTTTCCTTATGTATTACATGGGTTGTGTGAAGATTACCTCACTTGCGACATTGCTTTCAATGCAGTTATGCCTCTAAGTCGTGCTTCGACACGTGGGAGATATAGCCGCATCGAGGGCGTTACATCAGCTCCCTTTATATCAACAATATGCAAATCAAATTCTTGTAGCAAGAGAACCCATCTAATAAGTCTAGGTTTAGCATCTTTATTTTCCACAAGATATTTAATAGCAGCATGATCAGTTTGAATAGTTACTTTAGAATCAACAATATAAGATCTGAACTTATCACAAGCAAATACAACTGCTAAGAGTTCTTTTTCAGTAGTAGCATAATTTCTTTGAGCATTGTCTAGAGTCTTACTAGCATAATGAATAACATTTAATTTCTTGTCAACTCTTTGCCCTAGAACAGCACCTACAGCATAATCACTAGCATCACACATAATTTCAAAGGGTAGGTTCCAATCAGGTGGCTGAACAACTGGTGCAGACACTAATGCTTTCTTAAGTATTTCAAATGCTTCTACACAATCATCATCAAAAACAAATGGTATATCTTTTTGCAATAAATTAGTCAGAGGCCGAGAAATTTTTTACAAGTCCTTTATGAACCTCCTGGGCGTGACCAAGGAAACTTCTTATACCTTTGATGTCCTTGGGACATGGCATCTTTTCAATAGCATCAACCTTGGCTTTATCAACTTCAATACCTCTTTCAGAAACTTTGTCCCCCAAGACAATACCTTCATTAACCATAAAGTGGCACTTTTTCCAATTCAAGACAAGATTAGTTTCTTCACGTCTCTGCAAAACTTGATCAAGTTTGCTCAAGCAATCATCAAAAGAGGAACCATAGACGGAAAAGTCGTCCACAAAAACCTCACAAATCTTTTCACAAAAGTCAGAGAATATAGCCATCATGCATCTTTGAAAGGTAGCAGGTGCATTACATAAACCAAAAGCCATACGTCTATAAGAAAAAGTACCAAAAGCGCATGTAAAAGTAGTGTTTGATTGATGTCTGGCCAACACAGGTATTTGAGAGAAACCAGAATAACCATCTAGAAAGCAATAGTGTGTATGTTTGCATAATCTTTCTAGCATTTGATCAATAAAAGGTAAGGGGTAATGATCTTTCTTAGTAGCTTTATTTAATTTGCGGAAATCAATTACCATCCTATAACCTGTGATAATTCTTTGTGGGATCAATTCATCTTTATCATTAGGAACAAAAGTAATACCTCCCTTCTTAGGGACACAATGGACAGGACTTACCCACTCACTATCAGCAACGGGATAGATTATACCTGCCTCCAGAAGCTTTAGTATTTCTTTTCTTACCACTTCTTTCATTTTAGGATTCAGACGGTGTTGAGGATCACGAACTGGTTTGGCATCTGCTTCCAAATTCATTTTATGTTGACATAGAGTGGGACTAATGCCCTTAAGATCATCAAGAGTATATCCAATAGCAGCACAGTGCTTCTTCAGAGTTTTCAATAATCTTTCTTCTTCATGCTCTGAAAGGTTAGCACTAATAATAACAGGATATACCTTCTTTTCATCAAGATAAGCATATTTAAGATTATCAGGCAAAGGTTTAAGCTCAAACACGGGATCACCCTTGGGTGGAGGAGGATCCCCTAAAATTTCAATAGGCAAATTGTGATGCAGAATAGGTTCCTGTTTAAAGAATACTTCATCTATTTCCCTTCTTTCATTCATGAACATATCATTTTCATGGTCTAGCAAATAGTGATCTAAAGGATCACTAGGAGGTACGGCAATAGAAGCAAGACCAATAATTTCATCCTTACTAGGTAATTCTTCCTCACGATGTTGTTTACTAAATTTAGAGAAATTAAACTCATGAACCATATCATCCAAGCCAACAGTAACAACATTCTTTTTGCAGTCTATGGTAGCATTGACAGTATTTAAGAAGGGTCTACCAAATATAATTGGACAAAAGCTATCTTGCGGAGAAGTAAGAACAAGAAAATCAGCAGGATATTTAGTTTTCCCACACAAGACTTCAACATCTCTAACAATTCCAATTGGTGCAATAGTATCTCTATTGGCAAGTTTAATAGTAACATCAATATCTTCTAACTCAAAAGGTGTAATTTCATTCTTAATTTCTTCATATAAAGTATGCGGTATAACACTAGCACCTGCACCCATATCACATAAGCCATGATAACAATGATCTCCTATTTTAACAGAAATAACAGGCACGCCTACCACAGGTCTATGTTTATCTTTAGCACAAGGTTTAGCAATTCTAGCAATTTCACCTTCGAACTGAATAACATGCCCATCAATATTATCAGACAAGAGATCTTTAACAATAGCAATATTAGGTTCTACTTTAACTTGTTTAGGAGGTGTATAAGTTCTAATATTGCTTTTACGAACAACAGTTGAAGCTTTAGCATGATCCTTTATTCTAACAGGGAAAGGTGGTTTCTCAATATAAGAAGTAGGAACAATAGGATCATTATAAGTGACAATCTTTTCTTCAACTTTAATAGGTGCAGCTACTTTTACTTCTATGGGAGGATGATATTTAAACCACTTCTCCTTAGGGAGATCAACATAAGTAGCAAAAGATTCACAGAAAGAAGCTACTATCTCAGAGTCAAGTCCATATTTAGTGCTAAACTTACGGAAAATATCGGTATCCATAAAAGATTTAACACAATCAAACTTAGGTGTCATACCTGACTCCTTACCTTAGTCGAGGTCCCAATCTTCAGAGTTGCGTTTAATTCTATCCAATAAATTCCATCTGAATTCAATAGTCTTCATCATAAAAGAGCCAGCACAAAGAAGTATCGAGCATGGTGTGATTGTTTTCAGAAATCCAAGCATAAAAACTTTGCATGATTATTTCTCTTGAGAGCTCATGATTGGGGCATGAATATAACATTGATTTAAGCCTCCCCCAAGCTTGAGCGATGCTTTCTCCTTCGAGAGGCCAGAAATTATATATATAATTGCGATCACGATGAACAAGATGCATATGGTAATACTTTTGATGAAATTCCAGCTTCAATCTTTTATAGTCCCATGATCTCATATCATCACATAGCCTATACCATATCAATGTGTCTCCCTTCAAAGATAAAGGGAAGACCTTCTTCTTAGCAACATCATCGGGTATACCTGCAAGCTTAAATAATCCACAAACTTCATCCACATATATTAAGTGCTCATCAGGATGCTTTGTTCCATCTCCTATAAAAGGGTTATCTAGCAGTTTTTCTATCATACCCGAAGGATACTCATAAGGAATTTCATTTTCAATAGGTTCAGTAGGTTGAGGAGCAACTCTTTGCTCTACTGGATGGGGTGAAGATACCCCGAACAAGCCCCTCAGAGAATTACTTTCCATAGTAACAAGTGACAGTAAATTTCAGCACACTATATAAATTTTTCCTTACCAAATTCCACCTACCAAAGGCGCTACACTCCCCGTCAACGGCGCCAGAAAAGATTCTTGATGACCCACAAGTATAGGGGATCTATCGTAGTCCTTTCGATAAGTAAGAGTGTCGAACCCACGAGGAGCAGAAGGAAATGATAGGCGGTTTTCAGCAAGGTATTCTCTGCAAGTACTGAAATAAGTGGTAACAGATAGTTTTGTGATAAGATAGGTTGTAACGAGCAACAAGTAACAAAAGTAAATAAAGTGCAGCAAGGTGGCCCAATCCTTTTGTAGCAAAGGACAAGCCGGAACAAACTCTTATAATAGGAAAAGCGCTCCCGAGGACACATGGGAATATCGTCAAGCTAGTTTTCATCACGTTCATATGATTCGCGTTCGATACTTTGATAATTTGATTTGTGGGTGGACCCGTGCTTGGGCGTTGTTCTTACTTGAACAAGCATCCCACTTACGATTAACCTCTGTTGCAAGCATCCGCAACTACAACAAAAGTATTAAGGTAAACCTAACCATAGCATGAAACATATGGATCCAAATCAGCCCCTTATGAAGCAACGCATAAACTAGGGTTTAAGCTTCTGTCACTCTAGCAACCCATCATCTACTTATTACTTCCCAATGCCTTCCTCTAGGCCCAAATAATGGTGAAGTGTTATGTAGTCGACGTTCACATAACACCACTAGAGGCTAGACAACATACATCTTATCAAAATATCAAACGAATACCAAATTCACATGACTACTCATAGCAAAACTTCTCCCTTGTCCTCAGGAATGAACGTAATTACTCACAAAGCATATTCATGTTCATAATCAGAGGGGTAATAATATGCATATAGGATCTGAACATATGATCTTCCACCAATTAAACCAACTAGCATCAACTACAAGGAGTAATCAACACTACTAGCAACCTACTAGCACCAATCCTGGACTTTGAGACAAGAATTGGATACAAGAGATGAACTAGGGTTTGGAGATGAGATGGTGCTGGTGAAGATGTTGATGAAGATTGCCCTCTCCCGATGAGAGGAGCGTTGGTGATGACAATGGTGATGATTTCCCCCTCCGGGAGGGAAGTTTCCCCGGCAGAACAGCTCTGCCGGAGCTCTAGATTGGATCCGCCAAGGTTCTGCCTTGTGGCGGCGGAGTTTCGTCCCGAAAAGTTCCTTCTTATTTTTTCTCATCGAAAGACCTCATATAAGAGAAGATGGGCATAGGAGAGCCACCGGGGGGCCCACGAGGTAGGGGGCGCGCCCTAGGGGGCACCCCCCACCCTCGTGAGCAGGGTGTGGGCCCCCTGGCCTTCATCTTTTGCGTGGATTTTTCTTTATTTCTTTTAAGATGTTCCGTGGAGTTTCAGGACTTTTGGAGTTGCGCAGAATAGGTCTCTAATATTTGCTCCTTTTCCAGACCAGAATTCCAGCTGCCGGCATTCTCCCTCTTTATACAAACCTTGTAAAATAAGAGAGAACTACCGTCGCAAACACCTCTCCGAACGTCAGCAAAGGGCTCGGAGTCAGCAAGCACCTCTCCGAACAAACGGGAACGATTACCGTCACCAAGATCGAGAGTACCTTTACGAAAAACACCAAGTACCCCTTAATGTCGGCAAGACCCGCAAGTCGGACCCCGAACGATCAACGACTCGTGGACCATGTACAACTACCGTCGCCTTGGGTTTCGTCAAGTTCCTCGCCATGACTATGAACGTCTATGAACCGTGTACCACTACCGGCGAGGACCGATAGTACCACTACTTCTACTACCATCACGGAACGACTACTTCCTCTACTTCCCTCGACGAACCCGAACCATCTCGTTTGCATGCTTCGAAGGTATAACTGCCAAGAACGACCGCCCGTGGACGAATGCATATGTTGTATGAAATGCTCGTGTTTGCACTGTGCCCGACGTGTTTCTTGCATGTTCCCCGTTGCCATGTCGTCGTCTCATGGGAACCCGGTTACCGAGATCACCCCACCTTCTATCGCATGTCACACCCCCGTCACTTTTCCTTTTGCACCGGTATCTCTGTGAGCTATCGGAACCGGAATGTTGCCGTGGCACCATTTCTGGTGTCATTGTCGTGGCACCCCTTTCGTTTCCGCCATGATGAAAAATGCTTCATATCATGCTCTTGTCAACTTTTCCAAATTGCATAAAACTTGCACATGTCATCCGCATCATGTTAAGAACATCAAGAATGGTTTAAATTGTTGTTTGCATTAATTAGCTAAATGCATATGCGGATTTACCGAATTTGTTGTTTGTTATTCCGGCCCATTTAAATTGTTTAGATAGTATAGTTTTGTTATGCTTCACCTCTTGCCATGTTAACCAACATTTAATATTGTTGAGTACCTAACCGGGAGTGAACTAAATAATTGATGTGGTGTTCTCGTTGCATATTGGGCTCCACTTAACTTGTAGTTTTGTTTGTGCACTTTGCCATGCCATGCATATTCAATCCGGACATGCATCATGCTTGGTTGTGCATCATGCCATGTTTATGTGATGGTTGTTTACCTATGTTGTTTGCTTCTTTCCGGTGTTGCTTCTTTGGGTTAGTTCTGGTAACGTCGCGTTTCTGAGGATCCGTTTGACTACGTCCGTTTGTCTTCTTCATGGACTCGTTCTTCTTCTTTGCGGGATCTCAGGCAAGATGACCATACCCTCGAAATCACTTCTATCTTTGCTTGCTAGCTGCTCGCTCTTTTGCTATGCCGCGACACCTACCACTTGCTATATCATGCCTTCCATATTGCCTTGTCAGCCTCTAACCCACCTTTTCTAGCAAACCATTGTTTGGCTATGTTACCGCTTTGCTCGGCCCCTCTTATAGCGTTGCTAGTTGCAGGTGAAGATGAAGTTTGTTCCTTGTTGGAACATGTTTACTTGTTGGGATATCATTATCATATCTTGTTTACTTTAATGCACCTATATACTTGGTAAAGGGTGGAAGGCTCGGCCTTATGCCTGGTGTTTTGTTCCACTCTTGCCGCCCTAGTTTCTGTCATTCCGGTGTTATGTTCCTTGATTTTGCATTCCTTACGCGGTTGGGTTATAATGGGAAACCCTTGACAGTTCGCCTTGAATAAAACTCCTCCAGCAAGGCCCATCCTTGGTTTTACCATTTGCCACCTAAGCCTTTTTCCCTTGGGTTCTGCAGACTCAAGGGTCATCTTTATTTTAAACCCCAGGGCCAGTGCTCCTCTGAGTGTTGGTCCAAACTAGAGCACCGTGCGGGGCCATCCCTTGGCAACTTGGGTTACGTCGGCTCCTGTACGCTTAGCTTATCCGGTGTGCCCTGAGAACGAGATATGTGCATCTCCTATCAGGATTTGTCAGCACAGCGGGTGGTCTTGCTGGTCTTGTTTTACCATTGTCGAAATGTCTTGTAACCGGGATTCTGAGTCTGATCGGGTCTTCCTGGGAGAAGGAATATCCTTCGTTGACCGTGAGAGCTTGTGATGGGCTAAGTTGGGACACCCCTGCAGGGTTTTGAACTTTCGAAAGTCGTGCCCGCGGTTATGGGCAGATGGGAATTTGTTAATGTCCAGTTGTAGAGAACTTGACACTTCACTTAATTAAAATGCATCAACCGTGTGTGTAGCCGTGATGGTCTCTTTCCGGCGGAGTCCGGGAAGTGAACACGGTTTTGGTGTTATTCTTGATCGTAAGTAGATTCAGGATCACTTCTTGATCACTTCTAGTTCACGACCGTGCTTTGCTTCTCTTCTCGCTCTCATTTCCGTAAGTTAGCCACCATATATGCTAGTGCTTGCTGCAGCTCCACCTCACTACCTTTTCCTAACCATAAGCTTAAATAGTCTTGATCACGAGGGTGTGAGATTGCTGAGTCCCCGTGACTCACAGATTACTTCAAACAGCTGCAGGTGCCGATGGTAACCGTGCAGGTGACGCAACCGAGCTCAAGGAGGAGCTCGATGAAGATCATGTTCGTTGTGTTGTTTCATTTCCAGTTGATCAGTAGTGGAGCCCAGTTGGGGCGATCGGGGATCTAGCATTAGGGGTTTCTTTCTTTATTTTGGTTCCGTAGTCGGACATTGTTTGTATTCTTGATGATGTATGTTCACTTGTATTTGTGTGAAGTGGCGATTGTAAGCCAACTCTTTATCCCTTTCTTATTAAGTACATGGCCTGTGCAAAGATTACCCCTCTTGCGTCACGCCTACAATGCGGTTATGCCTCTAAGTCGTCCTCCGACATGTGGGAGATATAGCCGCATCGTGGGTGTTACAAAGATCATATGTTCAGATCCATTATGCATATTAATACCCCTCTGATTATGAACATGAATATGCTTTGTGAGTAGTTACGTTTGTTCCTGAGGACATGGGAGAAGTCTTGCTATAAGTAGTCATGTGAATTTGGTATTCGTTCGATATTTTGATGAGATGTATGTTGTCATCCCTCTAGTGGTGTCATGTGAACGTCGACTACATGACACTTCACCATTGTTTGGGCCTAGAGGGAGGCATTGGGAAGTAATAAGTAGATGATGGGTTGCTAGAGTGACAGAAGCTTAAACCCTAGTCTATGCGTTGCTTCGTAAGGGGCTGATTTGGATCCATTTGTTTCATGCTATGGTTAGGTTTACCTTAATACTTTTGTTGTAGTTGCGGATGCTTGCAATGGGGGTTAATCATAAGTGGGATGCTTGTCCAATTAAGGACAGCACCCAAGCACCGGTCCACCCACATATCAGATTATCAAAGTACCGAACGCGAATCATATGAGCGTGATGAAAATTAGCTTGACGATAATTCCCATGTGTCCTCGGGAGCGCTTTCCTTCATATAAGAGTTTGTCTAGGCTTGTCCTTTGCTACAAAAAGTATTGGGACATCTTGCTACACCTTATTTACTTTTATTACTTGCTACTCGTTATAAATTACCTTATCACAAAACTATCTGTTATCGATAATTTCAGTGCTTGCAGAGAATACCTTACTGAAAACTGCTTATCATTTCCTTCTGCTCCTCGTTGGGTTCGACACTCTTACTTATCAAAAAGCTACGACAGATCCCCTACACTTGTGGGTCATCAGATACCCACTAGCTACATCCGCCGGTCTAACTCTGATACCCAGGCTTTGGCATGGCTTAAAGCTGTCACAACTCTGGCTCTAGCACAGGATCGCTTCATTTCTTGGAACCTAGCGGACAAGATGGACAGCTTCTTCAAGACATCACTTAATATGTTTGGTTCTTGATTTTCGGGAGAGATAGTGGCAAGAGTCCGCTGAGCCCTAGTGTATAATTGCTCAACAAGCGTGTAAACCGCCTTGAGCTTGACCAACGTGTCTCGGCTCAGATTGCTACTCCTGGGACCTGCAAACTTTACACAATTGGTTAAGTGGTGGCTCATATTATGATGAAAAATATTTACTTTGAGTAAACAACAAGGTGACTTACCGAAGATTGCAGAAACCATCCGAGACACACGGTTCTTTAAACCGGTGAGTTCAGTGGTAACCTCTTCCAGAGCCGCCTCAGCCTTCTCAGCACGTTGTGTCAAGGCAGTATTCTCATTGGCCCAAGCTTCTTTCTCCGCAGTGAAGCTGGTCTTCAGTTTTTCTGCTTCAGACACACTCAACTGGAATTTTGATTCAGCTTTCTTTGTCTCAATCTCTTGAGCCGCCAGTCGGGTCTTGGCCTCAGACAATTGAGTTTCCACTTCTATGGTCGCAGCCTGCATATAGCATAAGTTCGTTCAGTTTCATGGCGGATTACAAAATACAAAGTCCCAAGTGCTTTGCAAGCAAACAACACTTGGTACTTGGGGGCTAATGTTTATCAAACGAAATTTTTCAAAGGAATTGACTCTTTCTAACAAGTCCCAAGTGATTTGCAAGCAATAACACTTGGCACTTGGGGGCTAATGCATATTGCTTCTTTCTTATTAAAGATGAGCTGGGTGTGACAATTCTAGCCGACTCATGAGAGATATGCAGTTAAATTTTGGTCTTTACATAAGGACTAGTAGGACCGACTCATTCATGCTGATTAAACCGGCCCTTGGGGACTACACATACAAATTGAAATACTATCAGCATCCGGTTTAGTTGTAAACCAGACTTGGAGGGAATCTATGACAGAAGCTTATAAGTCTTTTAAGTCTACCGATCATTCTATCTTATCATAATCAGAAGACTTGGAGGCTGGCAGAGTATATAACTTATATAAGCCGGAGAACATACCTCATATTTTGGTGCATCTGTTTGACCATCTCAATTTCTGAATCACGGCTGGAGTGCACTTGACTGAGATAACCAGATAGCACTTCACAAATACTCAGATGAGCATAGTGGGAGACGTCAAATCCCACTTTCTGCATTTCCATAACTTCCTGTTTGGCAGAGTATCTCGCCAAAATAGTTGGGTTCCCTGGTTCAATGAATCTGGTGCCAGTGATTAAAACATCATCGCCGTGAGTCTCTGGCGGGTTAGCTGAGCTTCAAGGTTCAACAGTTGATGGATCAAGAATGGTTGCGTCAACAGACGGCTCGGGCAAATCCGGTCGAGCATTGACAGCGGGATCTTCCGGTGGTTTAGAGTGTTCGGTACAAGGGGTGGCTGCTCTGGTACAGCAATCTTCGGATCCTCGGCCGGCTTTGTCACCTTTGCTTTTTTGTGCTTTGCTTGGCCGCTGAAAGGAATTTGGGCAAAGTCAGTATAATGATGTGTATATAAAGGTTCAGAAGAAGGATAATTATCTTTACCCGGGGGCGGTCTTGAAAGTCGGCAATTGAGTTTGGGATGAATCACCAGAGGAGGAACGAGAAATCTCCTGCAAGGATGGAATCAAAATTAAGTGATTAATAAAGGTAACTCGTTCGTAAATACAAGGGTTCAAGTTAAAAAAGAACCTCATTCTGGCATTTCCGAGGGGTATCCGGTAAGACGGAGGGTAAATCGTCATCTCCACCGGTCCGGGTTTGGCGGCGGCTCTCATGTTGCTGTCGTTTCAAAAGAAAATGAGGATCTAAATAAGCCAAGGGGTGTGAAAAACTTACTTTCCGGGTTACCCGCCAAAGTTTCTGCCTTGGTAAATGTTCTGTTTCGGAGGAAATATTAGTTACCTCTTCTTCGACTGCCTGGCTGGTCCCCGTGTCATCCTGGAAATAGTCAGTGTTAATAAGGTGGTTAAAAACAAGCCAAGAGAGTCAAGGGCTACCTCCGACTCAGAGGTGTCGTCCAGCTTGAGTAAATCAGAGGCAGTTGGTTTCTTCTTAGACTTTCTGATGGTCTTCTTGGCGGCTCTCGCAGCAACTCTAGCTTTTTTAGCAGCTTCATGATCATATTTGGCTTTCCAGGAGTCAGATTTGTCCTGTGGAAAGATAACATGTTGAAGTTCATGCGATACTTAAACTGCTGGAGGAAAAAATAAGTCAAAAGATTTACCTCTGGCGCCGGGTTAAGCTTGCAGAAGGGATTCAAACCCACCAAGCTGCAGTCTTCATATTTGCTATTGACAAGGGTGGTTTCCATTTCAACGATGGCCTCTTCGGTCAGACGCAGGGATCTATAACATAGGGGATCATCAGTTCCTCCAGTGTATGAATACATTAAGCCGGGTCGGAAGCTTAAAGGTATAATCCGCCATGCGACCCAGCAACAGAGCAAATCAACTCCGGACAAGCCATTTCCTAGCAAGGCTTGAACTCTTCGGATTGTAGGGACAAGTTTCTTGCGTTCGGCAGGGGTAAGCTTATTAGGGAGTTGGTATTTGGCGTCGGCGATCAACGCGATAACTTGGCATTGGATTTTCATCAGACGGCGAGATATCTTTGCAGTAGAAACATGTTTGATTCAGTCCTTGGCATGGCTGGGCAGGACTACTAGAGGGAAGACGACATCTCGTCTGCGTTGAATAGAAATCCTGCCAAGTTATAAGTTGCGACCATTGGTGTACTCGTTATGGCGGTTCTGGTAGAAGTATTCCCTGAAGAGTTCAACAGTAGGTTCTTCTTGAAGGTAAACTTCGCAAAAAAACTTGGAAGTTATAGATATTAGGGAATTGGGTCCAATATCTTGCAGATGGAGTTTTAAAAAGTATAGAACATCCCTGAAGAATTTTGAGCCGGGCGGTGAGAAGCCCCGGGTAATATGGTCAGTAAAGACAATGATTTCACCATCTTTGGGCTGAGGTCTCTCTTCAGCCGGGTCAGGAGCACGATAATGCATGACACTTTTCTCTGGTAAGAATCCCATAGTGAGAAAATCATTCAAAGTACTCTCGGTGACTGTGGAAGGAACCCAGTTGCAAGTGGTCATCGTCTTCGACGGCATGGTGAAAGGACAGTCTAAAAAGAAATAATTGGTCGGCTCAAATCGGTTGATGGGATTGCAAGTTGACAATTACAGTGCATGTTTATAATGGCGGCTTAAGCAAGGGCTAATGATATATGAAGAAAAGATAAGTCGGCAGGGTAAGCCGCCATGACTAAGATATTCAAGAGTTGTCGAAAGAAAAATTGACTAAGTACTGGGACAAACCAGTTCTGCGGATAGGAGGTTACAAATTTGGATTTACCATTGTTTAGAAAAAGGAAATGAATTCATCTACAAAAGGTGGCAGTGAAAAAGCCGAGGAGCCCTAGAGGAGATCAGTCGCGGTGGGGATTTAATCTAGTATTAACGCAAGTGCTAAAACTACTACCGCACAAAATTCCTATGGTTTTTGGATCTAATACATGGATCTAAACAAAGAAAAAGAAGGATGGTGACGAACACGGATGAACAGCGACAAACCCTAATGGCAGATTGGTGACGAAGAAAGAAAGGCTTACTGGTGCTGTTAGAACAGTGGAATGGCGTCGCGGTTCTCTGGTCCACTCAGGGCGATGCAATGGTCGGAGTCGAGGACGAGGACGGAGGTCGACGGCGGCAAGGTTCGTGCGGGACGATGCGCTGTGAGGAGGAAGAAAGGAGAAGGAGAAGAATGCGAGATGACCTTATGGTCCTATTTATAAGGAGGCAGGAAAACAGGTAGGCACGAAAGACGAGGAGGCCGAATGATAGTTATCCATCTAATTGGACGCCTCGATTTTTGGGAAGACATTAAGATAAAGATCCGTTGAAGATGACGTCGTAGCAGGTTTCCAAAATTCTTAGAAATGACGTCACGGCGGGTTACAAAGTTTGTGCAGCGGATATGGAAGGATTTTTCTAGGTCTTGGAGATTGACATGAACAAGTTCAAAATCAATCTAGGGCCTAATGTTGGGGATATAACTATTAGGTATGACCCGCCCAGGAGGGGCCGGGTCATCCCTTTGACGATTCATCACAATGAAGCCCAAGATCGTATGGTGGTTCATAAGTAGGCTTAGTAAAGGGCCCAGACCCTAAAGGCAGCTTAAGGCCCATAGATATAAACTGCTATGTGTGTAAAGCTTGTGTTGTAAGGTATGAGAAAGTTTACCGAGCCGGATACATTGTATAAGCCGGCCGGGACTCTAAGGGCCGCAGGGCGTCAGCCCGTGTATATAAGGGGGTGACCTAGCGGCGGCTTAGGGTAAGAAAGAACAGATCGAGAGACGGGTCAAGCACATTCGCTCCCTGCTCATCGAAACCCTAGCAATACCAACTACAAACTGGACTAGGCTTTTACCTTCATCGTAACGGGCCGAACTAGTATAAACTCCTCGTGTCCTTTGTCCTGATTAACCCCTTTAAGCTAACCTCAATGTGATGGCTCCACGACTAAGTCCTCACACTAGGACACCTATCATGACAATTCCATGACACAAACCGTACGCAATACATCGCTAATAAAACGACAATCGTCATCATCGTCTCTTGACAAACATGAGCTAAAACAGTAGTAGATAGCGCTAATAAGCAGTTCATTTAGCATCGACAGCCCTGCCACACACATACTTCTAAATGAGGTTAATGACGGTCATCAACCTCAAGTCATGGCGCCGGGTGTTCCTGATGGTGACTAAGATGGCCTGTCCAACCTGGAGATTCTTGCCAGCAAGGAAGTTGTTCCACCACGCGGCGCTGAAGGCAGTGCGATCGTCTGTGTCCACTGCGTAAACATAGTTGATGATGGAGCTCCTTGTGGTAAGGTGTAGTCCAGCAATGCCTGCTTCATCCGGCTCGATGCCACAGCACGAGCTTAGTCTCTTAGGTAATTTCTAGAAAAAACATATATGATAAGTGAGCATGTCACATTACTACACTAAACGCATATCACATTACTAAGCATATAATATTGCTACACTAAGTATATCATCAAATTCTACACTAAGCATATCATAACATTACTACACACTAATAAGCATATGATGCATCACACATTACTACACTAATTGAGCATATCATCAAATTCTACTCCAAGCATATATCATCACATTACTACACTAAGAATATCATCAAATTCTACACTAAGTGTCGGTGTCAAAACCGGCAGATCTCGGGTAGGGGGTCCTGAACTGTGCGTCTAAGGCGGATGGTAACAGGAGGCAGGGGACATGATGTTTTACCCAGGTTCGGGCCCTCTTAATGGAGGTAAAACCCTACGTCCTGCTTGATTTATTCTTGATGATATGAGTATTACAACAGTTGATCTACCACGAGATCGGAGAGGCTAAACCCTAGAAGCTAGCCTATGGTATGATCGTATGTTGTCCTACGGACTAAAACCCTCCGGTTTATATAGACACCGGAGGGGGCTAGGGTTACACAAGGTCAGTTACAAAGGAGGAGATATCCATATCGGTACTGCCTAGCTTGCCTTCCACGCCAAGTAGAGTCCCATCCAGACACGAGACGAAGTCTTCAATCTTGTATCTTCATAGTCCAACAGTCCGGCCAAAGGATATAATCCGGCTGTCCGGGGACCCCCTAATCCAAGACTCCCTCAGTAGCCCCTGAACCAGGCTTCAATGACGATGAGTCCGACGCGCAGTATTGTCTTCGGCATTGCAAGGCGGGTTCCTCCTCCGAATATACCACGGAAAAATTTGAATACAAGGATAGTGTCCGACCCTGCAAAATAAGTTCCACATACCACCGTAGAGAGAATAATATTTCCACAAATCTAATATGCTGACTTGTTTTGGCAACATGACATTAAGCCATGCCCGGTGATTATTCGAACCGTGTTTCTTCAACCAGCTCCACACATAACGCGAGGCGGTTTCTTGATACGTCTTGTCAAAGCAGAGATTGTGTTCCCCTAATTACGGGATTCTCATCAATACGGTCGTGGGTAACTCAACCATGCCTAGGACTCCTAGATTTTAGGCAAGTCCCAAACGGCCACTGGGAGGACGCTTGATATTCACCCTCTTTATAAAGAGACAAGGCTTTTACTTTTTTCCCTCCCGTGCTCAATCAAATCCTTCCCCCGCCTCGAGTTCTAACACCCAAAGCCCAGTTCAGGTGCTTCGGACCTTCAATCATGTCCGGATCTAGCCTTCAAGGCCGGTGGATGCCCTCCTTCGTTACGGAAGAGGATATCAAGAAGTTGAGGGAGGCCAGATACCTGACCACCGAGGTTTCGCATCGGCTGCCTGCTCGAGGGCAGGTCGTCCCTACTCCCGAACCCAACGAGAACATTGTGTTCGTCTCCCACTTCCTCCGAGGTCTAGGCCTCACTCTGGATCCCTTCGTTAGGGGTTTGATGTTCTATTACGGGCTAGATTTCCACGATCTAGCCCCGAACTCCTTTCTCCACATCACTGTTAGGGAATGTAGTAATTTCAAAAATTTCCTACGCACACGCAAGATCATGGTGATGCATAGCAACAAGAGGGGAGAGTAATGTCTACGTACCCTCGTAGACCGAAAGCGGAAGCGTTAGCACAACGCGGTTGATGTAGTCGTACGTCTTCACGATCCGACCGATCAAGTACCGAACGTACGGCACCTCCGAGTTCAGCACACGTTCAGCCTGATGACGTCCCTCGAACTCCGATCCAGCCGAGTGTTGAGGGAGAGTTTCTTCAGCACGACGGCGTGGTGACGATGTTGATGTTCTACCGACGCAGGGCTTCGCCTAAGCACCGCTACAGTATTATCGAGGTGGACTATGGTGGAGGGGGGCACCGCACATGGCTAAGAGACGATCAACTTGATCAACTTGTGTGTCTAGAGGTGCCCCCCTGCCCCTGTATATAAAGGAGCAAGGGGGGAGGCGGCTGGCCTAGGAGGAGGGCGCGCTAAGGGGGGAGTCCTACTCCCACCGGGAGTAGGATTCCTCCTTTCCTTGTTGGAGTAGGAGTGAAGGAAAGAGGAGGAGAGGGAGAAGGAAAAGGGGGCTACACCCCTTGTCCAATTCGGACCAGAGGGGGGGCGCAGGCCTCCTTCCTTTTGGCCTCTCCTCTATTCCCGTATGGCCCAATAAGGCCCATATACTCCCCGGCGAATTCCCCTAATTCTCCGGTACTCCGAAAAATACCCGAATCACTCGGAACCTTTCCGAAGTCCAAATATAGTCGTCCAATATATCGATCTTTACGTCTCGACCATTTCGAGACTCCTTGTCATGTCCCCGATCTCATCCGGGACTCCGAACTCCTTCCGTACATCAAAACATATAAACTCATAATATAATTGTCATCGTAGCGTTAATCGCGCGGACCCTACGAGTTCGAGAACTATGTAGACATGACCGAGACACGTCTCCGGTCAATAACCAATAGCGGAACATGGATGCTCATATTGGCTCCTACATATTCTACAAGATCTTTATCGGTCAGACTGCATAACAACATACGTTGTTCCCTTTGTCATCGGTATGTTACTTGCCCGAGATTCGATCGTCGGCATCTCAATACCTAGTTCAATCTCGTTACCGGCAAGTCTCTTTACTCGTTCCGTAATACATCATCCCGCAACTAACTCATTAGTTGCAAGGGGGATTTACATTTTTTCCCCTAACTTTGTCCAGACCTCATCTTTACCCCTAAATAAAAACAGTGCTCAACTTTACCCCTCTTCCGTTAAGTGCGTTTATAGAAATACCCCTCGGTACATTTTCCGTCCAGTCAAAGGCCTTTTACCGTTAAGTGCGCGTGTAGAAAAATCTAACGGTCAAAGGCCTTTGACTGGACGGAAAATGTACGGAAGGGCATTTCTATAAGCGCGCCTAACGGAAGAGGGGCAAAGTTGAGCAGTGTTTTTATTTAGGGGTAAAGATGAGTTCGGGACAAAGTTAGGGGGGAAATGGAATTGGCCCTAGTTGCAATGCTTGCAAGGCTTAGGTGATGTGCATTACCGAGAGGGCCCAGAGATACCTCTCCGACAATCGGAATGACAAATCCTAATCTCGAAATACGCCAACCCAACAAGTACCTTCGGAGACACCTGTAGAGCACCTTTATAATCACCCAGTTATGTTGTGACGTTTGGTAGCACACAAAGTGTTCCTCCGGTAAACGGGAGTTGCATATTCTCATAGTCATAGGAACATGTATAAGTCATGAAGAAAGCAATAGCAACAAACTAAACGATCAAGTGCTAAGCTAACGGAATGGGTCAAGTCAATCACATCATTCTCCTAATGATGTGATCCCGTTAATCAAATGACAACTCATGTCTATGGTTAGGAAACATAACCATCTTTGATCAACGAGCTAGTCAAGTAGAGGCATACTAGTGACACTCTGTTTGTCTATGTATTCACACATGTATTGTGTTTCCGGTTAATACAATTCTAGCATGAATAATAAACATTTATCATGATATAAGGAAATAAATAATAACTTTATTATTGCCTCTAGGGCATATTTCCTTCAGTCTCCCACTTGCACTACAGTCAATAATCTAGTTCACATCGCCATGTGATTTAACATCAATAGTTCACATCACCATGTGATTAACACCCATAGTTCACATCGTCATGTGACCAACACTCAAAGGGTTTACTAGAGTCAATAATCTAGTTCACATCGCTATGTGATTAATACCCAAAGAGTACTAAGGTGTGATCATGTTTTTCTTGTGAGGGAAGTTTAGTCAACGGGTCTGCCACATTCAGATCCGTACGTATTTTGCAAATTTCTATGTCAACAATGCTCTGCATGAAGCTACTCTAGCTAATTGCTCCCACTTTCAATATGTATCCAGATTGAGACTTAGAGTCATCTGGATCCGTGTCAAAACTTGCATCGATGTAACCCTTTACGACGAACCTTTTGTCACCTCCATAATCGAGATACATATCCTTATTCCACTAAGGATAATTTTGACCAATGTCTAGTGATCTACTCCTAGATCACTATTGTACTCCCTTGCCAAACTCAGGGCAGGGTATACAATAGGTCTGGTACACAGCATGGCGTACTTTATAGAACCTATGGCTAAGGCATAGGGAATGACTTTCATTCTCTTTCTATCTTCTGTCGTGGTCGGGTTTTGAGTCTTACTCAACTTCACACCTTGTAACACAGGCAAGAACTCCTTCCTTGACTGTTCCATTTTGAACTATTTCAAAATCTTGTCAAGGTATGTACTCATTCAAAAACTTATCAAGCATCTTGATCTATCTCTATAGATCTTGGTGCTCAATATGTAAGCAGCTTCACCGAGGTCTTCCTTTTAAAAACTCCTTTCAAACATTCCTTTATGCTTTGCAGAATAATTCTACATTATCTCCGATCAACCATATGTCATTCACATATACTTATCAGAAATGTTGTAGTGCTCCCACTCACTTTCTTGTAAATACAGGCTTCACCGCAAGTCTGTATAAAACTATATGCTTTAATCAACTTATCAAAGCGTATATTCCAACTCCGAGATGCTTGCACTAGTCCATAGATGGATCGCTGGAGCTTGCATATTTTTTTAGTACCATTAGGATTGACAAAACCTTCTGGTTGCATCATATACAACTCTTCTTTAATAAATCCATTAAGGAATGCAGTTTTGTTTTTGCCAGATTTCATAAAATGCGGCAATTGCTAACATGATTCGGACAGACTTAAGCATAGATACGAGTGAGAAACTCTCATCGTAGTCAACACCTTGAACTTGTCGAAAACCTTTTTGCGACAATTCTAGCTTTGTAGATAGTAACACTAATATCAGTGTCCGTCTTCCTCTTGAAGATCCATTTAATCTCAATGGCTCGCTGATCAATGGGCAAGTCAATCAAAGTCCATACTTTGTTCTTATACATGGATCTCATCTCAGATTTCATGGCCTCAAGCCATTTCGCGGAATCTGGGCTCATCATCGCTTCCTCATAGTTCGTAGGTTTGTTATGGTCAAGTAACATGACCTCCAGAATAGGATTACCGTACCACTCTGGTGTGGATCTCACTCTGGTTTACCTACGAGGTTCGGTAGTAACTTGATGTGAAGTTACATGATCATCATCATTAGCTTCCTCACTAATTGGTGTAGTAGTCACAGGAACAGATTTCTGTGATGAACTACTTTCCAATAAGGGAGCAGGTACAGTTACCTCATCAAGTTCTACTTTTCTCCCACTCACTTCTTTCAAGAGAAACTCCTTCTCTAGAAAGGATCCATTCTCAGCAATGAATATCTTGCCTTCGGATCTGTGATAGAAGGTGTACCCAACATTTTCTTTTGGGTATCCTATGAAGACGCACTTCTCCGATTTGGGTTTGAGCTTATCAGGTTGAAACTTTTTCACATAAGCATTGCAACCTCAAACTTTAAGAACGACAACTTAGGTTTCTTGCCAAACCATAGTTCATACGGTGTCATCTCAACGGATTTAGATGGTGCCCTATTTAACATGAATGTAGCTGTCTCTAATGCATAACCTCAAAACTATAGTGGTTAATCGGTAAGAAACATCATTGATTGCACTATATCCAATAATAGTACGGTAATGACGTTCGGACACACCATTATGCTCTGGTGTTCCAGGTAGCATGATTTTGTGAAACTATTCCACATTGTTTTAATTGAAGACCAAACTCGTAACTCAAATATTTGTCTCTGCGATCAGATCGTAGAAAATTTATTTTCTTGTCACGATGATTTTCCACTTCACTCTGAAGTTTTTGAACTTTTCAAATGTTTCAGACTTATGTTTCATCAAGTAGATATACCCATATCTGCTTAAATCATCTGTGAAGGTGAGAAAATAACGATATCCGCCACGAGCCTCAATATTCATCGGACCACATACATCTGTATGTATGATTTCCAACAAATCCGTTGCTCTATCCATAGTACCGGAGAACGGTGTTTTAGTCATCTTGCCCATGAGGCACGGTTCGCAAGTACCAAGTGATTCATAATCAAGTGATTCCAAAAGTTCATCAATATGGAGTTTCTTCATGCGCTTTACACCAATATGACTTAAACGGCAGTGCCACAAATAAGTTGCACTATCATTATTAACTTTGCATCTTTTGGCTTCAATATTATGAGAATGTGTATCACCACAATCGAGATCCAACAAACCATTTTCATTGGGTGTATGACCATAGAAGGTTTTATTCATGTAAACAGAACAACAATTATTCTCTAACTTACATGAATAACCGTATTGCAATAAAACATGATCCAATCATATTCATGCTCAACGCAAACACTAAATAACATTTATTTTAGGTTTAACACTAATCCCGAAAGTATAGGGAGTGTGCGATGATGATCATATCAATCTTGGAACCATTTCCGATACACATCGTCACTTCACCCTTAACTAGTCTCTGTTCATTCTGCAACTCCTGTTTCGAGTTACTATACTTAGCAACTGAACTAGTATCAAATACTGAGGGGTTGCTATAAACACTAGTAAAGTACACATCAATAACATGTATATCAAATATACATATGTTCACTTTGCCATCCTTCTTATCCGCCAATTACTTGGGGTAGTTCCGCTTCTAGTGACCAGTCCCTTTGCAGTAGAAGCACTTAGTCTCAGGCTTAGGTCCAGACTTGGGCTTCTTCACTTGAGCAGCAACTTGCTTGCCATTCTTCTTGAAGTTCCCCTTCTTTCCTTTGCCCCTTTTCTTGAAACTAGTGGTCTTGTCAACCATCAACACTTGATGTTTTTCTTGATTTCTACCTTCGCTGATTTTAGTATCACAAAGAGCTTGGGAATCGTTTCCGTTATCCCTTGCATATTATAGTTCATCACGAAGTTCTAGTAACTTGGTGATGGTGACTAGAGAATTCTGTCAATCACTATTTTATCTGTAAGATTAACTCCCACTTGATTCAAGCGATTGTAGTACCCAGACAATCTGAGCACATGCTCACTGCTTGAGCTATTCTCCTCCATCTTTTAGCTGTAGAACTTCTTGGAGACTTCATATCTCTCAACTCGGGTATTTGCTTGAAATATTAACTTCAACTCCTGGAACATCTCATATGATCCATGACGTTCGAAACGTCTTTGAAGTCCCGATTCTAAGCTGTTAAGCATGGTGCACTAAGCTATCAAGTAGTCATCATATTGAGCTAGCCAAACGTTCATAACGTCTGCATCTGCTCCTGCAATAGGTCAGTCACCTAGCGGTGCATCAAGGACATAATTCTTCTGTGCAGCAATGAGGGTAATCCTCAGATCACGGATCCAATCCGCATCATTGCTACTAACATTTTTCAAATTAGTTTTCTCTAGGAACATATAAAAATTAAACGGGGAGCAACATCACGAGCTATTGATCTACAACATAGATATGCTAATACTACCAGGACTAAGTTCATCATAAATTAAAGTTCAATTAATCATATTACTTAAGAACTCCCACTTAGATAGACATCCCTCTAATCATCTAAGTGATCACGTGATCCAAATCAACTAAACCATAACCGATCATCACGTGAAATGGAGTAGCTTTCAATGGTGACATCATTATGTTGATCATATCTACTATATGATTCACGCTCGACCTTTCGGTCTCAGTGTTCCGAGGCCATATTTGCATATGCTAGGCTCGTCAAGTTTAACCTGAGTATTCCGCGTGTGCAAAACTGGCTTGCACCCATTGTAGATGGACGTAGAGCTTATCACACCCGATCATCACGTGGTGTCTCGGCACGACGAACTTTGGCAACGGTGCATACTTAGGGAGAACACTTTTATCTTGAAATTTAGTGAGAGATCATCTTATAATGCTACCGTCAATCAAAGCAAGATAAGATGCATAAAAGATAAACATCACATGCAATCAATATAAGTGATATGATATGGCCATCATCATCTTGTGCTTGTGATCTCCATCTCCGAAGCACCGTCATGATCACCATCGTCACCAGCACGACACCGTGATCACCATCGTAGCATCGTTGTCGTCTCGCCAATCTTATGCTTCCACGACTATCGCTACCGCTTAGTGATAAAGTAAAGCATTACAGCGCAATTGCATTGCATACAATAAAGCGACAACCATATGGCTCCTACCAGTTGCCGATAACTCGGTTACAAAACGTGATCATCTCATACAATAAAATTTAGCATCATGTCTTGACCATATCACATCACAACATGCCCTGCAAAAACAAGTTAGACGTCCTCTACTTTGTTGTTGCAAGTTTTACGTGGCTGCTACGGGCTTTAGCAAGAACCGTTCTTACCTACGCATCAAAAACCACAACGATAGTTTGTCAAGTTGGTGCTGTTTTAACCTTCGCAAGGACCGGGCGTAGCCACACTCGGTTCAACTAAAGTTGGAGAAACTGACACCCGCCAGCCACCTGTGTGCAAAGCACGTCGGTAGAACCAGTCTCGCGTAAGCGTACGCGTAATGTCGGTCCGGGCCGCTACATCCAACAATACCGCCGAACCAAAGTATGACATGCTGGTAAGCAGTATGACTTATATCACCCACAACTCACTTGTGTTCTACTCGTGCATATAACATCAACGCATAAAACCTGGCTCGGATGCCACTTTTGGGGAACGTAGTAATTTCAAAAAAATTCTATGCACACGCAAGATCATGGTGATGCATAGCAACGATAGGGGAGAGTAATGTCTATGTACCCTCGTAGACCGAAAGTGGAAGCGTTAGCACAACGCGGTTGATGTAGTCGTACGTCTTCACGATCCGACCGATCAAGTACCGAACGTACGGCACCTCCGAGTTCAGCACACGTTCATCCCGATGACGTCCCTCGAACTCTGATTCAACCGGGTGTCTTTTTTTAATATAATCCAGCCGAGTGTTGAGGGAGAGTTTCGTCATCACGGCGGCGTGGTGACGATGTTGATGTTCTACCGACGCAGGGATTCGCCTAAGCACTGCTACAGTATTATCGAGGTGGACTATGGTGGAGGGGGGCACCGCACACGGCTAAGAGACGATCAACTTGATCAACTTGTGTGTCTAGAGGTGCCCCCTGCCCCTGTATATAAAGGAGCAAGGGGGGAGGCGGCCGGCCTAGGAGGAGGGCGCGCCAAGGGGGGAGTCCTACTCCCATCGGGAGTAGGACTCCTCCTTTCCTTGTTGGAGTAGGAGTGAAGGAAAGAGGAGGAGAGGGAGAAGGAAAAGGGGGCTGCACCCCTTGTCCAATTCGGACCAGAGGGGGGGCGCAGGCCTCCTTCCTTTTGGCCTATCTCCTCTATTCCCGTATGGCCCAATAAGGCCCATATACTCCCCGGCGAATTCCCCTAACTCTCCGGTACTCCGAAAAATACCCGAATCACTCGGAACCTTTCCGAAGTCGAATATAGTCGTCCAATATATCGATCTTTACGTCTCGGCCATTTCGAGACTCCTTGTCATGTCCCCGATCTCATCCGGGACTCCGAACTCCTTCGGTACATCAAAACATATAAACTCATAATATAACTGTCATCGTAGCGTTAAGCGTGCGGACCCTACGGGTTCGAGAACTATGTAGACATGACCGAGACACGTCTCCGGTCAATAACCAATAGCGGAACCTGGATGCTCATATTGTCTCCTACATATTCTACGAAGATCTTTATCGGTCAGACCGCATAACAACATACGTTGTTCCCTTTGTCATCGGTATGTTACTTGCCCGAGATTTGATCGTCGGCATCTCAATACCTAGTTCAATCTCGTTACCAGCAAGTCTCTTTACTCATTCCGTAATACATCATCCCGCAACTAACTCATTAGTTGCAATGCTTGCAAGGCTTAGGTGATGTGCATTACCGAGAGGGCCCAGAGATACCTCTCCGACAATCGGAGTGACAAATCCTAATCTCGAAATACGCCAACCCAACAAGTACCTTCGGAGACACCTGTAGAGCACCTTTATAATCACCTAGTTACATTGTGACGTTTGGTAGCACACAAAGTGTTCCTCCGGTAAACGGGAGTTACATAAGCTCATAGTCATAGGAACATGTATAAGTCATGAAGAAAGCAATAGCAACAAACTAAACGATCAAGTGCTAAGCTAACGGAATGGGTCAAGTCAATCACATCATTCTCCTAATGATGCGATCCCGTTAATAAAATGACAACTCATGTCTATGGTTAGGAAACATAACTATCTTTGATCAACGAGCTAGTCAAGTAGAGGCATATTAGTGACACTCTGTTTGTCTATGTATTCACACATGTATTGTGTTTCCGGTTAATTCAATTCTAGCATGAATAATAAACATTTATCATGATATAAGGAAATAAATAATAACTTTATTATTGCCTCTAGGGCATATTTCCTTCAATCTCGGCATTTATTGTCCTATGTGAGGCCTTCCTCCGCATTACCCCTCACTTCGGCCTGTGGCTCAAGACCTTTGACGTGAAGCCGAAGATGGTCGAGGGGCAGCATGTAGCGTGCGGAGGCGCATTAATAAGCAAGATCGTTGCAGCTCCGTGGCCAAAGGGTTCCTTTTCAGAGGTGTCCGGATTATGGCAACGGGAGTGGTTTTACATCACAGCTCCCAAAAGTGCCAAGTGGGTGGCTGCCCCTGCTTTCCGCTCGGGCCCTCCACCACAACTGATGTCATGGATTAGCAGAGGGCTGAGCTGGGGTCCAGCCAAGGACGTGCCTACACTGCAGAGCCGCATTCAAGATCTCTTCGAAGGGGATTTCAGTCTGGTTACGGTGGTGCAAGTCATGCTGGTTCCTCGAGTCCAGCCTTGCAAACGCCGGCCCCTCCGCACGTGGGAGTTCAACCCAGAAGGGCCCCGCACTATTCAGAATTTCCTCGGCCTGACGCACGAGGAGATGTATAAATCATTCTTCGGACCCCAAATAGAGTGTCCGGATACTACCGAGGACGTGGGCCTGAGCAGCAACCGCACCGCCGACCAAGTAAGTTATCCTCTAGCCGAACACACTGTCTTTCATTTATCATGACGTCATTCTGAGAAGTCGCTCTTTGACTAGGACTGGCTAACAAAGGCGAAGATGATTCGGTGTTCGGCCCCCCTTCCTGAGGGTTTGGACAATCTGGTACTGGAAAAGATGCTCGAGCCAGCACCTTGCCCGGAGCCCTCAAAGGAAGATAAAGGGGGGAATAATGAGGGCGAAAGCGGGCCCCCATCGCTACCAATTCCAACCGAGGGAATGAGCGCCTCCGCGAGGGAGGATAACAAAGGGGAAGAATCCGACATTCTCTTGCCCCGGGGAAGGAAGAGGACCGCCTCTGAAGATCAGAAAGCCAAGGCTTCCAAACGGGAGAAGAAATCTCCACCAGAGGGTCCGGCCCCGGAGGGTGCTCTTGCCACACAAAGTCCGTGCGGAGATCATCCCTCTAACGAGCTGTAAGTTATGAAAAAATACTTGATAGTAAAGATATTCTACCTTTCTTCCAAGGAAAATAACCGAAGCATTTATCTTGTAGTTCGGATCTCAGCCCTTCTCAGCAAAGCTCCTCTTCGGGGGATCTTCTTCCAGAGATGATGGAGAGCGAAACGCCTCCCCCGGACTCCTCCGCTCAAGAAGCGGGCGACCTTGAAGTGTCGTCTCGGAGGGCCTCCCCGGATCCGGTGAGGCCAGAAGATAATCCTATGGTCACCCGAAGTGCCCAGTATCCGGCTCTTGAAGAGAGCAAACAGAAGAGTCCGGCACCGTCTGGTATGCGGTCGGACGTACTGAGGGAGCTGTTGGAGCGAGTGGCCATCTCAGAAGAACACCGTATGTTGATGGGTACGGTGATGGAAAGAATTTCGTCCGCCGAAAGCGGATTGCATGAGGCCTTTATGAGTCTACTGACGGGCTTTGAGGTACATGAAATGATATACTTTGTGATAGTACCGCACATTTTTAGGTGTGCCCTGTGTAGATAGTAGCCCCTGAGACTCTGGTTGTCGTCGAGAACGGCGGCGAACAGAGGATCGTAGTCCCAGGTAATAACCAAACCGCCTTTATGTGCAGATGGCTGGAGCTCCGGTGGCTGGCCGGACTCATGAGATTGCCAAACTAAAGCGGCAACTGGATGCGGCGGATGCCAACATCGAGCTTGTTAATAAGTGGCTTGACGAGGCACAGGGTAAGTGATATTTTCTGGTGAATGTCACATAGTAAGAGTAGCGTAATGCCAGTATCTTTAATATGTTGTGACTGCAGATGGAGCTGCCACCGTGGAGACCCTTCGGGCGGAGCTTGCCCGAGTCAAAGAACAAGCAAGGATTAGTAATGCGGCCGCTTTAAAGGCGGCCGAAGAGTTAAGAGCCGAAAAGGCTGCACATTGCGAGAGCAAAGATAAAATGGCCAAGATGGCTGTAAAGTTAAAAGACACTGCCGACCGTTGCCAGTTCCTTGAAGAAGAAAACCAGGCGAGGGCGACGGACCTCGACAAGGCCACAATGGCAACCAAGGACACCCGCTCTGCCATGAGAGCGAAGAAGGAGGAACTGCGTGAAGCCGGGGATATTGCAGCTGGGAAGCCCTTTATGCTGCGGAGGAAGTTCGGAGATCCGCGGTATGCCCCTCTGGATTGGCTGTGGAGTTCGGCAGACGCATATATGGACTTGGCGGCGAGCGTTGTCGATGCGGCCGAATACTTCCGAGATCAAACAGATCGTGAAGTGGACAAGTTGTTCTGGTCGCAGTTTAACGTTCCATAGCGTCCGCTTCCATTGACTGATCAGCTTGCCGAATGGGCCGAACTCAATAGATTGTCCGGACTTGCCATGAGGTCCGTCGTAGATCATCTGTGGCCGGAAAAGCCAAAGTCGAACAGCTATTTCAGCTTAGTGCAGCAGTTCCTTGGTGCGGTGCCGCGCATCAATGCGATGAAGAGGTCGGCATGCATAGAAGGCTCGCGGATGGCCCTTGCCCGTGTCAAAGCGTACTGGGCAGAGATGGATGCTACCACTGTTGCGGCGCAGGGTTCGGCCATAGGCCGAGTGGCTGCCGAGCACTATTTTGAAGAAGTTCTTGAGGGTGCTCGTTTGATAGAGGCCCAGTGCTCGAAGAATATTATGTTTGAGTGACATGTACTCCTATTGTAGAAACAATGTTTATGAAATTTATTAAGGCTATATTTATACGTTTGCCTGAAAGTAATATGATGCCTTTGTCAGCGTTCTGGGAATGGGGGTCCCCAGACTTGCCTGCCTGCGGCCTGCGGCGTGGCTCAAAGGGGGGGCCCAGCGCGGCCCATCTTCACCAACACAAACCCAAGACCCTCGCGAGGGGCCAAGCCTCGCGGGGCGGACGACGCGGAGCTTCCTCAGGCGCGGCCTCGTCAGGCTGGCTCACGAGGAGGCGGAGAGATCAAGGCGGGGTACCTCACGAGGTGCCCGTGACGCAAGCCATGACGACCGGGGGCGCCAGGCGGGTGCCAGCCCGCGCAGCGTCCCCCCTTCCTCTTTGGTGCAAAGGGGGCAAACGCAGCTGCGGAGTACCGAGGCATCAGGGAAAGGTTGCCATTTCGGTGCAACGAGACCAAGACCAGGAGGACTACGAGACAGAGGTCACCGTGGAGCCCAAAACGGCATCGTCACCAGAGCTTTGCGTAGGCAAAGACTACTTTTGTCAGGATAGTTGATACAAGCTGTCCCCCTTCAAATTAGCCCGCCATTGTTGGCTCCCTTCCCGCTCGATATTTGGGAAGAGGACCAGGGCCTCTATAAATAGGACCAGCCACCCACAGAGACACGGGGGGGCAGAGAGACGGAGCAAGGAGAGGTAGGGAAAGAGAGAGAGAGAAGATCAGAAAGAGAGAGAGAGAGAGAGAGAGAGAGAGAGAGAAAGGTGACTGAGCTCCTCCCAGCAGTTCATCACCCCAGCCAAGAACAGACCCTCGCGAGGCTGTTCTTCCTTGTATTGTTCATCATCATCAGCCCAAGAGGCAATCCACCACACCACACACTGGAGTAGGGTATTACACCACAACGGTGGCCCGAACCAGTATAAACCATGTGTCTCTTGCATTGTTCTTTCCTTAGTTCAGATCCTAGCAAGGCGGAGGGGTGCAGGTAGGTAGGAGGCGAAATCTCCACGCGCACCCTAGTGTTCGAACCTCAAGGGTCTGCCGGAACCCGAAATTCGACATTTGGCACGCCAGGTAGGGGTATGCAGGGATTCGTCTTCCACCACCCTGTTTTCCTCCGACCATCACGCCCATGTCTGACGCTCGTCGGGCCCACGCCGAGCGCCGGGCCGCGCTCGCTTCCCGCGTCGCCCAGACGGCCCCTGTCGGCGGGCGTCCTCGCCGTTCCCCGTCGCCTGCCATCAACGCCGCCACCGGCCCAGCGGGGGACAAGCAGCGAGCATCGTCCCAGCATCCGTCCGTGCGGCAAGACGGCCGCACCGCAACTCCATCGCTCACCCCAGCTGGTTCTTCGTCCCGCGCGCTCCGCGCGCCCATGGAGCCCCGCAACCTCTCCCCCTCCCATCGCGCTGCACCAACACCCCCGGTCGTCGCGGCCCTCTTGGGCGGCTCGCAGGCGCCGCCTGCAAGTCACCATGTCAAGCCGTTCATCCGCCGGGTCAGCGCCGCTTCCACGTGGCAGGGGGCTCCCCTGGACCGGGCGGCGCCCGAGACCGGCCTGACCTTCAGCTCAGAGGACCACCCCTCCAACTCGGCCTGCTCGGGTGCGCTCCCCATGCTGTGCACCCCCACCTCAAACCCTCATTGATGGCGGCGCGGGCCTCAGCATGCTCTCGGTCGAGGCCTTCAACCTTCTCTGCATACCCCTGGAACGGCTGCAACCCAGTCGGCCCTTCTCAGGCGTAGGGGGCGAGTCGTCCAGCTCCTTGGGACAGATCCGGCTCCCAGTAACCTTCGGCACCTACGACAACTTCCGCACGGAGCTGGTTGACTTCGACATCGCCCCCATCGGCCTCCCCTACAACGCCATCCTCGGCTACCCAGCGCTGGCCCAGTTCATGGCCGCGACGCACCCGGCGTACAACCTCATGAAAATGCCCGGGAGTAGCGGTGTCCTCACTGTGCACGGGGACACCGGGGACGCGCTGCGGGTGCTCAAGCTCGCCTTCAAGACGGCGGCGTCGGCACAGCCCGCCAATTTGGAGACCCCCGGGCCCAACGGGGCTGCACCCGCCAAGAAGAAACAGTTGTTCACCCAAGACAAGGCAGAAACCAAGCAGATACCCGTCGATGAGGACGGATCCACCAACGCCACTTTCACCATAGGCGCCCACCTCAAACCCGAGCAGGAGAAGGCCCTGGCCGGGTTCCTGCGTGCAAACAAGAAGGTATTCGCTTGGGAGCCTGACCAGTTGGCAGGGATCCCTAGGAGTGTAATCGAGCATCACCTCAACGTGCGCCCTGTGAAGCAGAAGGCCAGGCGGCAGTCCACAGAAAAGCAGGCCTTCATCGTCCAAGAGACCCGCAAATTAGAAGCCGCTGGGGTCATTCGCGAGGTCCGATACCCGGACTGGTTGGCCAACCCTGTCGTTGTGCCAAAGAAGGGAGGGAAGGAGCGCATGTGTGTCGACTTCACCAACCTCAACAAAGCATGCCCGCAAGATCCGTTCCTGCTCCCCCGCATCGACCAGATCGTCGATTCCACTGCGGAATGCGACCTGTTGTGCTTCTTGGATGCCTTCTCTGGGTATCACCAGATCAAGATGGCGGTAGAAGACGTCGAGAAGACAGCCTTCCTAACCCCGTGTGGGGTGTACTGTTACACATGCATGCCATTCGGGATGTGTAACGTAGGGGCGACCTTCCAGCTCGGGAAGAATGTTGAAGCTTACGTCGATGACATTGTGGTAAAGTCTCGGGAGGCCAAGACCTTGATACAAGACTTGGAGGAAACCTTCGCGAGCCTCAACGGAGTGAACCTATGGCTCAACCCAGAGAAGTGTGTGTTCGGAGTCCCCTCGGGCAAGCTCTTGGGTTTCCTCGTGTCCCACCGAGGCATCGAGGCTAACCCGGAGAAGGTCAAGGCGGTGGAAGACATGAGCCCGCCAAAGACCCTCAGAGAAATGCAGAAGCTCACGGGGCGCGTGACCGCACTAGGGCGCTTCATCTCCAAGTTGGGGGAACGAGCACTGCCCTTCTTCTAGCTAATGAAGAAAAAGGGGCCCTTCGAGTGGACTGAAGAGGCCAACAAGGTGTTCCAGGATCTCAAGAGATACCTGACCAGCCCACCGGTTATGGTGGCTCCACGCCCTCAAGAGCCCCTGGTGCTTTACCTCGCCGCCACTCCTTACTCCGCCAGCGCGGCCTTAGTGGCAGTCAGAGAGGAGCGCCGAATCAAAACCGCGGCAGCAGCCCGGGACAAGGCAGAACAGGGACAAGGAAGGCCTACAGAAACTGCCACCGTGGCTGAGGAGGATCAGCTGCCCCAGAGGGGCGCACCAGAGGCGTAAGAGGCCCCTCTTCCAGATGGCCAGCCTCAGGAGGCCTCATTGCCTCAAGAGGCGCCACGTTCTCCGAAGGGAGCCACCAGCATTGACGCACTCCACCTCGTTGAGCACCCGGTGTACTTTGTCAGCATGGTGCTACGGGATGCCAGGGCACGGTACCCCATGCCTCAGAAACTCCTCCTCGCGCTACTGATGGCCTCGCGCAAGCTGCGGCACTATTTTCAAGGTCACCCCATCAAGGTCGTCTCGTCGTACCCCCTGGAGAGAGTACTCAGGAGCCCTAATTCAGCTGGAAGGGTCACTGAGTGGAATATAGAACTGCAAGCGTTTCAGCTCGAATTCAACACGACCAGAGTCATCAAGGGAGCAGCGTTGGCGGATTTTGTGGCAGAATGGACGGAGGCGCCAGGCCTCAAGGCCGACGACGATCGGTCCCTGTCCCCGGGAAGCGAGGCGCCAGAAGGCTGGGTCATGTACTTCGATGGGGCGTTCTCCAGGCATGGCGCTGGGGCTGGGGCGGTGCTTATATCGCCCGCTCAGGACAAGCTCTATTACGCCGTGCAGCTCTGTTTCCAGCAAGGTGAAAAGGTCTCCAACAACATAGCAGAGTATGAAGGTTTAATAGCGGGCTTGAAGGCCGCGGCTGCCCTGCGGGTGAAACGCCTCACCATCAAGGGCGATTCGCAGCTCCTTGTCAATTTCTCCAACAAAGTGTACGAGCCGAAGGATGAGCACATGGAAGCCTACCTAGCAGAGGTCCGCAAGATGGAGAAGCAGTTCTGGGGGTTGGAGTTGCAGCATGTGCCCCGTGGCACCAATCAGGAGGCCGACGACATCGCCAAACGGGCGTCCAGGCGGTTACCTCAGGAGCCTGGTGTTTTCGAGGAACGGCTCTTCAAGCCATCAGCCCTGCCGTCATTATCGAACACGGCTCAGCCCCGGGAGGAGCTCCCTCAGCCACCTGCCTCAGGGGCTCCGGCCTGTGGCCCGGCCTCAGGAGCACGTCTGCTCCTGACGATGGAACCTCGGGAGGGATGTTGGATCACGGAGCTCCGGAGTTACCTAACGCAAGGGACCCTGCCGGAGAAGGAGGAGGAAGCGGAATGAGTGGCACGCCAGGCCACGGCATACTGCATCAAGGATGGAGAGCTCTACCGGAAGCGGCCAAACGATGTATCCCTGCGCTGCATCTCCAGGGAGCAAGGGAAGGAACTGCTGGAAGATATACACGGCGAAGATTGTGGACATCATTCATCATTGCGGACCCTCGTCGGCAAGGCGTTCCGCAGTGGGTTTTATTGGCCCACCGCGCTCAATGATGTCGTCGAACTAGTAAAAGCTTGTGAGGCCTGCCAGTTCCACGCCAAGCAGATCCATCAGCCAGCAGGAGTCTTGCAGACTATACCCCTTTCATGGCCATTCGCAGTCTGGGGGCTGGATATCTTGGGCCCGTTTCCTCGGGCGCCTGGGGGCTACCACTACCTCTACGTCGTCGTGGACAAGTTCACCAAGTGGGCTGAAGTAGAGGCTGTCTGCACCATTCCCGCGGGTTCTGCGGTCAAGTTCATCAAGGGCATCGTGAGCCGGTTCGGGGTGCCGAATCGCATCATGACGGACAACGGTTCGCAGTTCACCAGTAACCTCTTCAAAACATACTGTGCTAACCTTGGAACGCAGATATGCTACGCTTTGGTGGCGCACCCCCGAAGCAACGGCCAGGCCGAGCGGGCCAACGCGGAGGTCCTGAGGGGCCTCAAGACCAGGACGTTTAAGAAGAAGTTGGAGGCCTGCGGCAGAGGTTGGTACGACGAGCTTCAGTCCGTGTTGTGGTCCATCCGCACAACCGCGACCAAGCCTACTGGAGAGACCCCGTTCTTCCTGGTCTACGGAGCCGAAGCGGTCCTCCCTCACGAGGTCAGACGTCGCTCTGCGCGGGTCCTGGCGTTTGACAAGGCGCAGCAGGACGCCATGCGGGGGATGAACCTCGTGCTAGGGGAGGAACGTCGCCAAGAAGTCGCGCTACGAGCAGTGAGATACCAACAAGCACTGCGGCGATATCACTGCCGCAACATCCGCCCCAGAACTATCGAGGTAGGAGACCTCGTGCTCAGGCGGGTCCTCTCCAGGGAGGGGCTGCACAAGCTCTCTCCCATGTGGGAGGGCCCGTTCAAAGTTGTTCATGTTTCCAGGCCCGGCTCCGCGCGCTTGGAGACTCAGGAGGGGTTTCCAGTCCAGAATGCATGGAACATCCAGCACCTCCGGAGGTTCTACCCCTAAAAAAGGCCCGGAGCCTGTGAAGAAGGCGAATGCCTATGAAGCTATCACGTTTTGGAAAAGGCCCAGAGCCTGTGAAGCAGGCGAATGCCTGTGAAGCTATCGTGTTTTGGAAAAGGCCCAGAGCCTGTGAAGAAGGTGAATGCCTGTGAAGCTATCGCGTGTTGGAAAAGGCCCAGAGCCTATGAAGAAGGCGAATGCCTGTGAAGCTATCGCATTTGGGAAAAGGCCCGGAGCCTGTGAAGAAGGCGAATGCCTGTGAAGCTATCGCGTTTGGGAAAAGGCCCGGAGCCTGTAAAGAAGGCGAATGCCTGTGAAGCCATCGCGTTTGGGAAAAGGCCCGGAGCTTGTGAAGAAGGCCAACGCCTGTGAAGCTCGCCGCCCGTGACACTCTCACGTAATAATGAGTTAGGGCTGTACACGCCCCGGAGTCTCAGGAGCGCCAGCCTCAGGCCCTGGGGCTCCCTCCCACGCCCAGTGGCAGCACTTAGCTCCGCGTTGGTGAGAAGACGTCGAAGACTAGATTAGGTGCCGGACGCGGCTTTTCATTTGCTTTCCACAGTTGGCTTGTTCCTTCTCATTCGAAGTTTTATTGAAGTTGTTGCCGTCTTTGGCTTGTGGTTCTCTGACTTTTCACTCTCCTGCCTCAATTTCTCTTGTGCAAGGCCTCGCGAGGGGGGCAGCTGAGCGCCCTCGCGAGTGTTCCTATCCTAGTCATTCAAAGAGTTCGCGAGCTGGGCCCCTTACAGGAGCACCCCTCCAGTCCGTGCCCCACGGGCACCGCGACAAAAACAAAGGGCCTGGGTTGGTCGCCCCCCCATGGCTGGGGCCGGAAACTATCCACGCTCGGGCATGTAGCCGGAAGGTACGGTAACGAAAGCAAAACGATGATTAACAACAATAACCCAAACACGCCCCCGCGGGGCTCCACACTATTGTCTTTGTTACGCAGGGAAAAGGAAAAAGAAAGAACAAATCTGGTGCAGCTCGCCTCACACCGGCCCGCAGGGAAGGCCCGAGCTGCCTCCGGAGCTTAGGCGGACTCCCTCTCGCGCTTCACCAGGGCGCGACGGCGGGCAGACACGTTGCCACCTCCCAAGCAGATACGGCGGCGCGGGGGGTGACCGCGGCCACCGCTAGAGGAGTCACCGCATGAAGAAGAACCGGAGAAGCTTGAGCAACCCTGAGCGCCGCTGGTTGCACGAGCGCTGCCCTCTCCATCATCGCTGGAGCTGGGTTCCCAGCCGCGGTCGTCACCCTTGGGGAAACACCCTGCGCGGCGACCATCTTCCCCAAACACCCTCACATAGAGGGTGGCATCACCGTCGAACTTGAAGTGTAGGGTGCACCGATGACTCAGGCCACGCGCGCGGGCAAACATCTGCCAACCGCGGGCCAGGAACAGGCTCCCGGCCACGGAGACCTCCAGTGAGACCCATGAGGCCCGGCTGCAGCAGCCGTCGGCCTGAAGCCAGAGGCCGCCCGGGGCGCCGGCCGGGAGCTCGCCAAGGAGGAATCGAGGAAGCGGAAGCCGAGTGCTGGTCGGCCCCGCCGACCACACGACGAACTCCGGCAGCACTTCAGCAGCGCGAAAGCGCGGCCTAGGGGGACGCGCAGCCGGAGCATGCCCTCCGGCCGCAGCAATCCGCCCGTCGCTGTGCTGAAGATCGCCTCCACGGCCACGGGGAGCCACCGTGGTGGCCACGGGATGTTTACGAGGGCGCCCTTGGCCGCGCTTGGGTGGGGTAGAGGCGGGCTCAACCTGGTGAGCCTTCCCCTTCTCTGCGGCCGAGAACCTCCTTGACGGGGCCATGAAGAAAGGGAGGAGCAAGGAGGGATGAACTGGAAGGGCGCGCGCCGGGACTTGTCCAATCCGTGCAGTTGCTGAGGCGCCATGGGGAAGTGGAGACGCCCACGTACAATCAACCGCCATGCGGCGCCCAAGGCCGCAGGCTGTTAGGGCCCGTGGCGCTTCGCTCTTGCCCTTCCGCCTCCCTGCACGGCCAAGTCCGGGCGCGCCTTGGGCCCGGGGGCTACTTTCAGCGTTCTGGGAACGGGGGTCCCCAGACTTGCCTGCCTGCGGCCTGCGGCGTGGCTCAAAGGGGGGCCCAGCGCGGCCCATCTTCACCAACACAAACCCAAGACCCTCGCGAGGGGCCAAGCCTCGCGGGGCGGACGACGCGGAGCTTCCTCAGGCGCGGCCTCGTCAGGCTGGCTCACGAGGAGGCGGAGAGATCAAGGCGGGGTACCTCATGAGGTGCCCGTGACGCAAGCCATGACGACCGGGGGCGCCAGGCGGGTGCCAGCCCACGCAGCGTCCCCCCTTCCTCTTTGGTGCAAAGGGGGCAAGCGCAGCTGCGGAGTACCAAGGCATCAGGCAAAGGTTGCCATTTCGGTGCAACGAGACCAAGACCAGGAGGACTACGAGATGGAGGTCACCGTGGAGCCCAAAACGGCGTCGTCACCAGAGCTTTGCGCAGGCGAAGACTACTTTTGTCAGGATAGTTGATACTAGCTGTCCCCCTTTAAATTAGCCCGCCATTGTTGGCTCCCTTCCCGCTCGATATTTGGGAAGAGGACCAGGGCCTCTATAAATAGGACCAGCCACCCACAGAGACACGGGGGGACAGAGAGACGGAGCAAGGAGAGGTAGGGAAAGAGAGAGAGAGAGAGAGAGAGAGAGAGAGAGAGAGAGAAGATCAGAAAGAGAAAGAGAGAGAGAAAGGTAACTGAGCTCCTCCCAGCAGTTCATCACCCCAGCCAAGAACAGACCCTCGCGAGGCTGTTCTTCCTTGTATTGTTCATCATCATCATCCCAAGAGGCAATACACCACACCACACACTGGAGTAGGGTATTACACCACAACGGTGGCCCGAACCAGTATAAACCCTGTGTCTCTTGCGTTGTTCTTCCCTTAGTTCAGATCCTAGCAAGGCGGAGGGGTGCAGGTAGGTAGGAGGCGAAATCTCCGTGCGCACCCCAGTGTTCGAACCTCAAGGGTCTGTCGGAACCCGAAATCCGACAGCCTCCTGTGCGGCCGTTTATATATATATATGTATATAACCTGAAAGATTGCAGTCGTCGGCTTCAGCCCCCACGCATATAATGCGGGGGTGTTCGCAGAAGACGCGTATTCACACTTAATCCAACGTCTTGGTCCTAATAAGGAGGTGGTGGCGCAGTGAACTAGGCAACCGGACTATAATGCTTTAACACTTTCACTTAGCCATAGGAGTTTGACAGTGGGGCTACTATATAGCCCCTGGTGGCTCCGCACTCTCCCGAATTCGGAGTGCGTACATGCCTAACCGGGAAACGGCCCTTCGTTAAGGCGGAGGAATTCTAACATTCCGATAGGTCATCCAGTGGTTGACCAGTCTCACGCTATATCATGACAGTCAGTTTTCGGCTTTCTCTACTGAGGTGCTCGTCCGGATGACCCGGGGCACAATCGGAGTAGTTCTCCTGGTGCCGCCTTAGCCGATAGAGCGGAACGTAAGGCAGCAAAACATAGGAGCCGGGCAAACCCAACATTTAACCAAAGACATGATTCGGAGTTGATGCATATAAGGCCAAGCTCGCGACGCCGAACACTCCCTAAGGTATTCAGTCTTTATGGTATAAACAGGGCCTAAACAGTGCCCTTTGTAAGAAGCCCTTGGTGTCCAGGTATGTGCATTATTCTAACGTGGCCACATGCCAAGATGTCAGCATCCTTCTCAATGGTACTGAGAATCCGAGGGATGTGTATCAACAAGAGACAGTAAGAAAGGTTTACGCAGGGTCTTAATCTAAAAAGAATCCTTGGAACGGGTCCCTGCTGCACATATGCGCCTGTGTCTCCGTTGTGCCGTATCCTGGACGGGTGTAGCACGATGGTCATCTGTAAAAGAGAGGAACTTAGGTGAAAAGTTGTCGTGCAAAAAGGTAGGTTTAAAGAAACCATCTACAATTCAAGATGAGTAAAAATTGCCACTTGTCTACGCGCGTTGAGCCCCTTGTATTCGTAATCGGGGTGTGGCCATCAAACCTGTATGAATTACATATAGTTGTGCCGGACTCGTCTAACCATGTCCGTGGTCTTGACGACCTATCGAATGATTTAGTTGGTGAGGCCGTTTTAGTGTGCGGCTGCCACTCTCTTCGGCGCACCGGGATCGCTCAATATTTCCATTTACTGTAATGATGCCACGTGGACCGGGCATCTTAAGCGTGAGGGAAGTGTAATGCGGTATTGCATTAAAGCGAGCGAAAGCTTCGCGTCCAAGTAGTGCTTGATAGCCACTTTGGAATGGCGCGATGTGGAAGGTTAAATTTTCGCTACGGAAGTTATTGGAGAAGCCGAATATAACCTCTAGTAGCAGGGAGCCCGTGCAATGAGCCCCTGGGCCTGGCGTTACTCCTTTAAAGGTAGTATTGCTGTGGCAAATTTTCGTTGGGTCTATCCCCATTTTGCGGACTGTGTCTGGATATATCAGGTTTAGACTGCTGCCACCGTCCATCAGGACTCGTGTGAAGTGGTATCCGTCAATTATTGGATCTAATACCAAGGCAACCCATCCTGCACGCCAGATACTTGCTGAGTAATCCTGGTGGTCGAAGGTGATCGGTTGAGACGGCCAGTGGCAGAATTCCGCGGTGATAGGCCCTTGGGCATATTTATCTGGGAGTGCCGTTTTGTTTCTCCCCTTGATAACATGTAACACGTTTACTGTTTTGACTTCTGGTGGAAATTTCTTTTGTTCCCCAGTGTCTTGCTTGAGAGGCTCATCCTCGTCTTCGCTTGGTGTATCCTCCCCCTTGTGTACGGCGTTGAGCTTGCTGGACTGCTTGAAGACCCAACATTCTCTGTGGGTATGATTAGCGGGTTTACTGGGGGTGCTATGGATCTGACATATTTGGTCCAGAATTTTGTTTAGGCTGGACAGTTCGTCTCTGTTGCCTTTAGAGGGCGGCTTTTGCTGACCTGGCTGAGAGCTTCTGAATCCGGTGTTTACCGCCGTGCTCTTCGGGTTGTCTTCTTTATTCCGGCGCTTATTATTTTTGCTGCGTCGTGATTTCCCGTTTCCATCTCTAACTTCGGATGTACTTGGGTCGCTGGTGCTGCATCGGGCTAGCCAGCTGTTCTCGCCCGCGCAAAAGCGGGTCATGAAGCTTGTTAATGCTGCCATTGTTCTCGGCTTTTCTTGGCCGAGGTGTCTGGCAAGCCATTCATCTCGGACGCTGTGTTTAAAAGCTGCCAAGGCTTCGGCGTCCGGACAGTCAACTATTTGGTTCTTTT
This sequence comes from Triticum urartu, assembly GCF_003073215.2. Classification (NCBI taxonomy): domain Eukaryota; kingdom Viridiplantae; phylum Streptophyta; class Magnoliopsida; order Poales; family Poaceae; genus Triticum; species Triticum urartu. The sequence goes on from NC_053024.1 coordinate 407,170,779, forward strand.
TAGTAAGAAATCTGTTCCAAAGCTTTCGGGTTGACTCTCCGGGCTGTTGAGTTATATGACTTAAATCATCCGCATCCGGAGGTCAGACATAAGTCCCTTGAAAATTTGCCCGAAAAGCGTCTTCGAGCTCTTCCCAGCTTCCAATGGAGCTTTCGAGGAGGCTTTTAAGCCAGTGCCGAGCTGGCCCTTTGAGTTTGAGGGGTAAATACTTAATGGCGTGGAGATCATCTCCTCGAGCCATATGGATATGGAGGATATAGTCCTCAATCCAGACCCCAGGGTCTGTTGTTCCGTCGTATGCCTCGATGTTTACGGGTTTGAATCCCTCTGGAAATTCATGGTCCAGCACCTTGTCGGTGAAACATAGGGGGTGTGCGGCACCCCTGTATCTGGGTGTACCGCGTTGTTCGGATGTTTGTTGTGTTGCATCGTATGCTGGAGCGCGCTTGCGTGGTCCATAGATGGATCTGGTTGCGTCGTCCTTTTGATGCGAGCCCTCGCGTGGATCGCGTATTGGCTTATGTGCGGCGTTGTTTGCCGCTCTATGTTGGCCGTGAGGTCGTCTATCTGGCCAGATGGCCGTTTTAATTTTTGGTTGCGGGGGATCTAAGGCCTCCTCGTCGAATTCAGGTAGCAACTTCCGCTTCGGGTAGCTCTTGGTGGGGTGATTACCGCTGTACTTCGCTGCTGTGTTGAGTACTTTACTCCTTCTGATTCTAAGTATGTCTTGCGCAGCCTTGAGCCTTTGCTTCTGTTTTTTAGACTCCTCGCGGTGGCAACAAGCCTTTGACAGGCACTCTGTTGCTCTGGGTGTCTGTCCGGTGTGATGTCGTCCGGACTATTATCTTTGACAGAGTCGGGTTGTTCGGTTTGATTCTCCGTGTTGCCGTGGTCCGGCAATGGTTCACCCTGCTCTAATGCTGGGTCTATATGATCGTTGTTTCTGCCGAGGCAGGATTTGGAGCGGCGCTTACGTCGCCGCTTTGACTGCTTCTCGAGGGGACAATCCTTTGTTGTGTCCTTCCGTTCCTCGTCGTCGTTTTCTTTTGGTGTGTCCACCATGTATACGTCATGTGATGAAGTGGGCGTCCAGTGCCCTATGGGAAGTGGTTCCTATTCGTCTCCTGCATCGTCGTCCATACCGTCGATGTCTTCGGAGTCGAAGTCGAGCATGTCGGTTAAGTCATCGACAGTGGCTACTAAGTGGGTGCTGGGTGGGCGGCGAATTTCTTCGTCATCCGCATGCCAATCCTGTCGGACATAGTTCGGCTAGGACTCTCCTAACAAGGAGAGAGACTTTAATGAATTCAGTATGTCGCCGAAGGGCGAGTGCTGAAAGATATCCGCGGAGGTGAACTCCATGATTGGCGCCCAGTCGGATTTGATAGGCACGGGCGCAGGCGGTTCGGAGTCCGTGGCCGGGGAAGGATCCGGCAGTTTGGCAACACGGCTCTCGTGAAGGGTAAGGTCGATATTCGGCTCAATCGCCGCTGAGGATACGGCCTCCGTGACGGGGTCTATCCACCTGTCCATGGATGGCGCAACTGGCTCCGAATTGAGGCTCGGAGCGGCTGCCGGTGCGATCTCCTGAATACGGTCCGATGGTAGAGCTAAATCGTACTCATCGTGACCGTGTGGCGCACAAGGCAGGGGCTCGAATCCGTCGAAGATTAAGTCTCCGCGGATATCGGTCGTGTAATTTAAGCTTCCAAACCTGACCTGATGGCCAGGGGCGTAACTTTCGATCTGCTCCAGATGGCCAAGCAAGTTGGCCCGCAGTGCGAAACCGCCGAATACAAAGATCTGTCCGGGGAGAAAAGTCTCATCCTGGACTGCATCGCTATTGGTGATTGAAGGAGCCATCAAGCCTGATGGCGACGACACAGAGGAACTCTTAATGAAAGCACCAATGTCGGTATCAAAACCGGCGGATCTCGGGTAGGGGGTCCCGAACTGTGCGTCTAAGGCAGATGGTAACAGGAGGCAGGGGACACGATGTTTTACCCAGGTTCGGGCCCTCTTGATGGAGGTAAAACCCTACGTCCTGCTTGATTTATTTTTGATGATATGAGTATTACAAGAGTTGATCTACCACGAGATCAGAGAGGCTAAACCCTAGAAGCTAGCCTATGGTATGATTGTATGTTGTCCTACGGACTAAAACCCTCCGGTTTATATAGACACCAGAGGGGGCTAGGGTTACACAAGGTCGGTTACAACGGAGGAGATATCCATATCCGTACTGCCTAGCTTGTCTTCCACGCCAAGTAGAGTCCCATCCGGACACGAGACGAAGTATTCAATCTTGTATCTTCATAGTCCAACAGTCCGGCCAAAGGATATAGTCCGGCTGTCTGGAGACCCCCTAATCCAGGACTCCCTCACTAAGCATATCACAACATTACTACACTAAACATATGATGCATCACGCATTACTACACTAAGTAAGCATATATCATCATAGTATTACTACACTAAGCATATCAAATTACTACACTAAGTAACATACCATGAGATGGCGGTTAACATTCGTCCTTGTCGGGAGGGTCACGCATGGCATCCCGACATAGTCATCACGTGGAGGAAGTATGTGCTAGAGGTTGCCTAACTCTTCCTCACTCAGCCTCATTCTTTAGGCATAGAGGAATTCATCAAATGGGTCCTCATTATCTTCGTCCTCCGAGTTGACGTAGATAACAGACAGCCTTGGAGTTTGTCTACTAAGGGAGAAACTGATCAATTCGCTCGAGTGAGATGCATGTGGGCGATGAAACGATCCCATTCATCTCCTCCAATCTGGGATATCTTTCGTCTCTTCTCGACCTCCATAGTGTAGGCCCCCCAGGTGCGTCAAAGATCACAGTGTCTCCAATAATGAGCTCCTTGAACTCTAGCCTCACATTGTAAGGGACGATCTGTGTAAGAAAAACCAAAAAACACACACATAGCACTACTAGAAATAGCAACAAAACAAAAGAACTAACTGTTAGAAGGTTCATATAATGTGTTACCGCTGCAGGAACAAAACACAATTGGAAATAGATGGCAAACAATGTGCCGGTTGCAAGGCTGGTTGCGCACCTTGACTTGCACACTCGACATGGTGGTGGTTGCCTATTCTACACAAAACATATTGAAAACTAAATATATAATCAGTTTGTACACTAGTAAATCAATTTCTACTAAACATAATTGGAGTTCATTTTACACAAAACATATTTAAAACTAAGTATATAATTCTACACTAGTAATTGTATACACAAATAAACAAAATCCACAGAGGGAGACACAAATAAACAAATTCTACACTAGTAATTGATAGGAGTTTATTTTATTTATTCCTAACATTCTAGACTACACTACCAGATTAAGTTGAACTTAAATCATTAATATTCCAGACACTCAAAATATTTCTAATAAAAATGCACTACAAATATTAGATTCTACATAATAGCAATCAGCACTAAAATTTCCACACAAAGCAATCCATGCAACTAACTTTGGATTCTACATCACACAAAGCAATCCATGATATATACTAAAGTTTCTACACAAATTAAAGCAACCCCCTAAATTAGCTTCTACATGAATCCCAAGGATTTCGTGTGGCATATCCGCGGACGAAGGAGGTGGGAGTGGAAAGGAAGGAGATGCGATGGGAGGGGAAGGAGTGGATCGAACCTTGCTGCCGGCGAGGGGCGGCGACGGGTGGTTGAGGGGGGTGCATACAGGGTGGGTGTGAAATAAGAGGGCGGTGGCTTAGGTCTTCTACTAAGTTGACTCAGGTGGACCATTGCTGGCGTGGGCCTAAAGTGCAACGCCATAGCTAATAACGACCCGAATAAGAAAGACTAAGATTAATGAAAGACTTAACCAAATAAAAGATTCAAAATTAGAACAGGTAGTAAAGAAATAAAAGTCCTAAAATGATAAAAACACTAATAATAATGATGACGAAAATATAATATAATATATTCATTATTTTGTGACTAGTATTATCATTGAATACTTAAAACACATGATAAAATTGAAAAATTATTTCAGGCATGCATAGAAAACCAACACCAACACTAACAAATTAACTACGGCGGGCATAGAAAACCAACGCCACCTACATTTCAGACGGTGAGTGCATATGGGCCAACACGTTTGTGGAGTGTCTAGAAAAAACAACGTCAACACTAAACATGTAAAGCTCACGTGCTAATTATGCCAACGCCAACACTATTTGAAAAAAATAGTGTTGGCCTGGCATTGATGGAAAATGGTGCGCCACCAACGAAAGTTGTGGCTAGCCGTTTTTCCACCAGTGTTTGCCAAGTGAAGGAGGAACAATTTTTTAAGCTTGTGTTCATCAAGGTCGCCCTCGGGGAAATAGTTGGCTCTTAAGATTGTAGCACATAGCGAATCAGGATTATCTAGGAGATGCCAAGCTTGTTTAACTAACAATGCCATATTGAAACAATGTAAATCTCACAATCCCATTCCTCCTTGATTTTTTAGAACACACATTTTCCACTACGCCATTCAGTGCATCCTTTTTTGATTGTCCTCATCACCCCACCAAAATTTTGATATCGGGTCAATAATTCCTTTGTGAAAATTTTAAGGAGTTTTAAAGGCGGACATGACGTAAGTTGGAATCACTTGAACAACAAATTTGAGGGAAAGTTCCTTTCCTCCAGAAGATAACAATTTTTCTTTCCATCCACTAATTTTCATAATAGTTCTATCAATCAGAAACTGAAAGCAATCACTCTTGTCCATCCCCACATTGGCAGATAAACCTAATTATTTGTCATTGAGTGCTTCGATCATAATAGTCAGAACAGTACAAACTTGCACCCTGTCTTCCACTTTGGTATCGGGGCTAAAAAATATGTTGGATTTTTCAAGACTTACCATTTCCCCTGAGGCGGCACAATAGGAATCCAGAACTACTCTTAGAGCCTCCGCGTTCCTTGCATTAGCTCACATAAGGATCAAGGAATCATCCACAAAAAATAGGTTGGAAACTGCAGGAGCTTCTCTGCTAATCTTTATGTCGAAAATCGCATTTGCTAAGATAGCAGTTAGGCCCTGCGTACATAATAAGAACAAGTAGGGAGAGAGAGGGCCCCTGTCTTAGTTCTTTTGAAGGTTTAAAATTGTTGATCTCCTCAGCATTAAATCGAACCCTATACTTCAGAGAGGATACGTATTGCATATTTAAGATTAAGATCACCCAATTTTCTCTGAAACCCACTCTCAACACAAATTCTTTAAGAAAAGGCCATTTCACATGGTCATAAGCTTTGTGCATATCCAGTTTACTGGCACACAAACCTTCTTTACCCGCCCTTTTCTTTTAAATTGTATGAAAATACTCATAAGGCACTAAAATGTTGTATGTGATCATTCTTCCAGGAACAAAAACACTCTGGGTTGGGCTGATAATATCATAGAATTATTTTCTTTCGAGCAACAATCAATTTTGAAATAACCTTATACACCACATTGCATAAATTGATTGGTATAAATTGATCAGGTGTGTTTGTGTAAAAGCGACGGACGTCCATAAACCTCCACGGTTTGTAGAATTTTGGATGTCCGGACTGGTCCAGATGCGTTTTTGACCCCCGTTGGTTGAAGTAGATATTTAGACTAGCCACAATGGGTAGTAACATTGAGTAGTAACATGCCCATGTTACTATTCTATGTTACTACCTCTATAGTGGAGAGTAATATATGTGTGGTAACATGCAACATTTCATTTATTAGGCTATAGACTCATCTTATCTTGATATATGTGATGTTACTCATACTAGTAGTAACTAGCTATGTCACAACATGCCTATTTTTCTTTATTTATTGCTTGCCACATCATATATTTTATCTAGATATGTGTGATGTTACTATTTATGTTACTCCTGCTGTGGATAGTCTTAGGGCACTATGATGCCCGCGTTGGAGTTTCCCAAGGCAGAAGGCACGGGGTTAAAGAGGAGAACGCCCATCATCTCCCCCGCCCCCGCGTCGCCCGCAACCGGCGACTCGGGGGAAATCTTTGTCAGCGCCGGTAGCCCCCCTCCGCCAGCGCCTCCCGCATCGCCGCCGCCGGAGGGCCGGCCGGCGAAGCCGCGCCGCGCCTGGGGATGGCGGTGGTGGGGCGGTTTCGTCCTCCCCTTCGCACAGGCCCTCCCGCCCCCAGCAAACCCTCTGCCGCCATCGTGCCCCCGCGCCGCTGCCGCCGGCGGGCGGCCGGTGTCGCCGCGCCGCGCCTGACGATGGGGCTGGCAGGGCGGCTTCACCCCCTTCGCGTTGGAGCTCCTCCCCAACCTCGCCGCCCCCAGATCTGATCTGGCGTGCCGCGGGCTCCCCTCCCCTCCAATTGCTGATGTGTTCGTCCTGCCTGTCCGGAGTGGCGGCGCGGCCGTTCCCGTCGTGTACCTCCCCCATCTGCCTCTTGCCCCCTGCTCGCGCGGCTTCTCTTGCTGTCATTCGCTGGGTCGTGCGAGGGCTCGCGTGGATGTGACGGGCTGGCCAAGGTTCGGCCTTGCCCCGTTGCAGACCGCCCTCCGTCTCCGATGGCGCCTCCTCTGAGTTACTGTGACGGCATCTGCCCGTGTGTGGTCAAGGTGTGTTTTGGGCAGCAAGCTGAAGCTTCGTGGCGGGTCCTTGCCGACGTTGCTCCGGCCCCAGCGGCCACTGACCTGCGTTCTCCAGCGTCCTTGGCCTGCCAGCGTCTTTACCGGCGCAATTTTGGCCGACACTCCGGTCGCTGCGTCCCCCTCCAGCGTCATCGGTTTGCCGATGTTCTGGCGGCTTCGCCTCCAACAACTTGGATATGCGCTCCCTTCCGGCTCCAGCTTGGCAGTGGCGTGGGTCGCCATTATATCCTCCACGTCGGCTTTCTACCGCGCTGCCTTCCCGACCCCATCCACACTCACGGCATGTCGTTTCCAAAGCTTGTGTTCTTTCGGCAGCAGGTGCAGCCCCACCATCTCCCTACCGGGATGGCAGTCGACCGGCGGATTGTCTTCCTCATCTTCGAATCTTGATCTGGCGGCTATGGGATTACTCGGACTCAGGCCAGGCAAAATCCATGCTCGGCTTGCCGATGCTGGCAGCGGCGGCACTTGCGAGTGCCGTTTCCCTTCCTGGAGGCGCTGCCATGGCCTTTATCCGTGTCCCTCTTCGAGCATTGAGGGAAACCCTAGGCCCGGTTCTTCGGATCGGATGGCGGCGGCGTCATGACGTCGCACCCCTTCTTGAAGGCGCTATCTTGTTTGCTCGCGGTGTCCCCGATGTTGAATTTAAAGATGTTTGACATTGTGTTAGTTTGGTTTGCCTCTCTGTTTAGGACTAGTGGGTTTAGTTGTGTCATCTCCCCCTGTTTGGGCTGAGCACTCCTTGTCTCTCTGCTTCGGTTACCATGATCATGCCTCCTTGCGTTTATGTCATGTGTCGTATCCTTTATTATACTCATTCATTTTTTTCTATCAATGAAAAGATATGCAAGCTTTGCGTATTCACGAAAAAAAAAGAAGGCACGGGGTTCTTTCTTCTTCGCCGTCGCGAGTTGGTACTACTAGTACCCGAGCAGTAGCGGGTGGTCCGGCCAGTTGTGGATGGCTTGCTATGTACTATGTGTAGTGTGTACACATTGACATTATGCGGCGGGTCACGCACCGTCGGTGCTATTTCCTCCTAGTAATAAAGCCGCGTGGCGACGGACGGGTGCAGGAGGGAGCGAATGCAGGCAGGATTTGTGGACGGAGCACGCCATGCACCGATGCCGCGTCCCGATTTTGTACAACTAGAAAAGGAAAACGCGTACTTTCATCCTTCGTTCCGACGCGTACAGTTGAGTTTCATCATGTCTGCCCCTGCACTACACGGCATTGTACGCATTTGCTGGCGAAGATGAGTAGCTGGCGCAATCGAGCGTGGCGGCCTTGTGAAACGGCTGCCTTGTTTTCCCGTGTCCTCCGCTTCCCCCTCCCATGTGCCATGTTTACACCTCTAGCGAAACCGGTCGGCCACCACCACCTCCTCTCTCTCGCTGTTTACACCGCGCGTGAGCCAGTAGCCTCAACCGGACCGGAGGAGCGTTGCCATCAGCAGCAGTCACTGACGCGGGTCGCAGCACGGTACGAGTGTTTTAAAGAAATTCGGATGCATGGGGTAGTACAGTAGGTGGCAGGAGCCCCAGCCAACAGCGACAGACACAGCCAAAAGGGGCACAGTGCCCGAGGCAGGCAGCCCCACCACAGAAGAACGGCAAAGCAAAAGCGAGCGCCAACGTTCTCCTCAGCGAGGCGAACAAACCGTCCGCGATTTCGAGCCAATCTCTCTCGTGGCCTCTCTCTTCGGTCCCAATTTTCGGCCCTGGACAATTAGTGGGACCACATCTAGGACTAACCCCACTGGCGACAATTAGAGAGCTTCCAAATGACGACGGAGCAGAGGGCAATTTCGTGTCCAAGGAATTGTCAAGGCACAGCTAACCGGCCAAGCTGTGTGTGTGTGTGTGTGTGTGTGTGTGTGTGTGTGTGTGATGAAAGTGTGATCTTCAAAGTACAGTACTATAAAATAAAAGCAAGTGTGATCCAACAAAGAGAGCAAGGAGTAGTAACACGGTAGTCCAGCAGCAGCACGTAAAAAGGCCACTGGAGTTCAGTAAAATGGATGAGAAATGCTAGAAAAGGAGAGATAGCCTGTTTTTTTAACCAACACTTTTACAGCCTTATCCTCACACCCTGCCCTGCCCTGCCCGACAACTCTGCGCACCGCCAGGGCTTTCACAGCATCCAAAGCTCTCACCCATCACCTTAACTAAGGGAGCCCCTCATGATTAAATTATGACTGACAAAGCCGTACTTTCATCCGCTAATCAAGCGACGTTACTCTTAACAGCCCTTGGGCACGAAGGCGACGCGCTGGCCGTCGCCGTCGAACACCACCCGGAAACCCTGCTGCTGTATGTTGCCGATGATGGACACGCCGCCGTCCGTGCCCGCGAACGCGAAGCAGAACGTCCCTTTCGAGTCCACCGGGATCAGGTAGTTCTCCGGGGGCAGAGCCGCCTCCGCGCCACCGGCGAAGTGCATCGACACGGTCGGCACCTTCACCACCTTGCGCCCGCTCAGGTCGTAGCACGTGTCGAACAGGGAGAACCCGCCGGGCGAGAGCCGGAGCCCCGCGGCTGCCCCCCGGAATGCGTCGCGCAGAGCCGAGTAGGCCGGGCGGGCGAGCCGGGTCACGGACGTGCCGGAGTCCACGATGACGCCGCCACGCCCGGACGACGGGTCGAGACGGAGGTCGGAGTTCGCCACGCCAGGGACGCGCGCGCCGCCCACGCTGATACCGATGAGCTGCACGTAGTAGAACGTCTCCATCCGAGGGTTCTTGACCATCGGGGTGAAGGACGAGGCGACCGTGGAGCCTAGGGCGCCGGAGCCGAAGGTCACGGTCGAAGAGCGGGAGGCGGAGTTGGCCGACGAGGTACGGTCCACAAGGCAGTACGAGAAGCTCCGCCCATAACGGCGGGAGATCTGGGTGGGGAAGGATAGGCTGCCTCGGCCGAGCCCGAGGAGGCCCGCCGCCGCGACGAACAAACCCTCGTTGTCGTGGCCGCACCCCAGAGCGACGCGCGCCACGCGGGCACCGCCGGCGAAGGTGAGGGTCTCGGTGGCGAAATCCCCGGCGGTGACGGAGCCATCGCCGTAAGCGACCTGGTAGAGGCACGCACTGCGGCGCAGGTCACAGCCGCCGGAGTCGAGCCTGCGGCAAAGCGGAGCGGCGCAGCCGACCGCGCCGTAGGAGCGCGAGCGGCGCGGGTCGAACACCTGGCCAGACTGCTCGTAGCAGCGCCTGCACGGCGCGCACTGCAGCCACACGACGTCGCTGCCGGTGTCGAGCACCATGAGCGCCGGCGTGGCGGGCGTCCCCACCCCGATCTTGGTGAAGTACTCCCCGCTCCCCTGGGCCAGCCCGGACACCACCGGGGCCACGACCCCTCCGCCGCCGCGACGCGTGCCGTTGGCCGCGCCGGCGGCCGCAGAGAGGCGTGCCGCCCTCTTCTCGTCCCGCTCCAGCCGGTACGCGAGCAGCTCGGCCGCGGTGGCGTTCTTTGAGAAGTCATCCCGGTGGACCACGCGGAAACGAACTGTCGAGGCGGCGGCGTCCTCGGCAGCGGCAAAGACGTTGCTGTCGTCGTCGGGGGCTAGTTCCGACGGGGCGGAGACACGGTCGGGCGAGAGAGGGGTGGCGAGGAGGGCCTGAGTCTGGACGGGCTTGGCAGAGGCATGGGAGGCGGCGGCGAGCAGGAGGAGGAGCGCGGAGAGGGGGAGCAAAGGCGGAGGCGCCATGGGCATGTGAGGGGAGTGTGAACTGGAGGTGGGGCGGTGCTGTACTGGAGTGGAGTGGAGCGGCGCGGCGCGGCGTGTATAAGAAGGAAAGAGTGCGCGAGTCATCACCATTAGCAGGAGATTGCATTAAATTAAGATTAGAAGGGTGCGGGGTAATTATTGGGCGATTAGACGGCGGGGCAATTAATGAGATACTAGTTCTTTGCGGATGTTTGGGTTGGCAGCGGCGGTGGGGTGGGATAGGAATAAATGTTGCTTTTTATATCAAGAATAAATGTTGCTTTGCGCAGAGGAGTATGACAAATTTGACTGTGGGAAGACCTGGTGGTGTGGACACGTCTTGTGTGTGGTGTCGGCGTATCATCCGGCTTGCAGCGGGAAGCAAGAGCAAACGCGCAAGGTGACGGAGCAAGCCATTGTTTGCCGGCCGGGAGGAAGGACGAGCTTTTCCCCTGCCCAAATCCCCCGCTCAGCCTGGTATCATTTTCTTGCTACTGCGTGTTTAATGTTTTGAACTCATAATCCGGTAATCACATGGCGAAATCGAATAGGGAAATCTGGTTTTCATAGTGGCATCACGATTTTCCCCTAGGTGTGATTCACTAGTTGCTGATGCTTTTCTATGCTTTAGCTGATGGTGATGAGTGTGATCTATGTTTATGTGATTCAGGTGTGTGTCACAGCAACACGGCCTTTGTGCCTGTTTTTTGGTGCCTGCTTTTTGGTGGGAGTATCTGAAACGATAGAACTACCCATGGCAGTCCCACTTGGAGGATTTCTCGAGGATTGATGTTTGCATCAGCTCACCCTTCTTCCCTTTTGGATGAGACAGCCGATGATTTTATTCTTTTATACTTATGACAGTTTTCTCAGACATCTTTTGTGCTATGAGTAGAGACGGTATGGATTTTCATTGCAGGAAGCCATGATTTGTGTAAGGGTGATGCTTGTTCTGAATCATGTCAGGGTGTGACCGATGCTTTTTTCACAAGTACAATATCCAGAGCTATGCATTTGTCATCATTAAATGTCTTGGGCTCATTTCCACATTACATTTTCTACGAATTTATAGATGTATTATCTTGTTTCTTGATTAGTTATCTCTTAGTCATCTATTATGATTCACTTTGTATATTTTCATCTTCTTTTTCCGTCTTTTGCTGGATTTCATCACTGACGCAAACCCACTACACGTAGGTTTGTTTGAGTTCCATTCAGTGTTTCATTCATTAATTTAGTCAGTGTACTCTTTAATAAATGATAGGTGTTTAGTTTATTAGATTATCTGTTCATTTGGGTGTCACTTTCTGAGAATTCATTCGACCTAAACTGAAATGAAATTCAGTTGAATGATGAATAGCGGACTTGATTCATTTTCGGTTGTAATTTATCATTTACCCATGGTGGTTCCGCTCATTTTGTGGTATAGTCGCTCGTTGATTTTCATTTCTTAGTTTCCGGTAATCTATTTTGATCAGATATTCAACTTAGTTTTTGGTTATGTAGTTGATTTACTCATTTTGGGTTTGGCAGATAGTTCTCGGACCTTGGTATTCAGTTTGATCAGATAGTCGTTTAGTTTTCAGTCATCTATTTGATTTATCACTAATCTATTTTAACGCGATATTCAGTTTAGTTTTAAGTTACATACTCCATATGTTCACTTCTGTAAGACCTTTCATACATTTAAGACAACACCTAAAACAGTTCAATTTTGGCTGCCGCCCCTGCCTGCTACTTTCATCTCCTCTCCATCCCCTCCCCTCCCCTCTGTCGCCCCCTATGCGGGCGACTAAGGGGCTCCAACCCTAGTCGCCGGGTCACCGCTACTTCCTCTCCCCCCTCCGTCGCCACCGGTGGTCGGCGCCAGGCATAACCTGTGCATGTGATGGCGGTGGCGGAGGCACTCCTCCCTCTCTCGGGTCATAGGGTGACGCGGGGCGCCCTGGCTCGAGGGTGTGACCCCGATATAGACTGCGGCGGCGCCGATCTGGTTCATGGCGGCCCAGATCTAGACTACGGCGGTGTGGCGGCCGGCCGACATCCTAATGGCGGCTGTGGTGGTAGTGTTGGCAATGGCGATGGCTGTGGCGCAGCGACGTTAGAGGCGGCGCGGGCTGCGGGTGCGGCGGCCTGCCCTGTTCGTGCGGCGGCGCACGGCGGGTGGCGGCGTGCCATCTTCCTTTGGATCGGCGGCAGTGGCGTGGAGGTCCTAGTGGTCATGTCGGCGGCACCTCCGGTTAGATCTATTCTGATCGGTGCAGCCGGCGGTGGTGTTCATCTCTTTCGCTAGAGGTGGTCGGCCTGCGACTGGGTGGTCGGATCTCGAGATTCGCCATCTAGTCCCGGCTACGAGTCAGGGAGACATAGTTGCCGGTGAAAACCAAGCCGTTAGCGGGTGATGGCGGCGTTTTGCGCCGTTACTTTGATGCAGGCATCGTCGTGTAAATGTTGTTGACCCACTCGTGCTGCTTCGGGGGAAATCCTAGGATCTGGTCTTCCGGATCGGACGATGGCAGTACTACAATGTCATTTCTCTCTTGGGAGCATCGTTCGTGGAGCATCGTTGGAAGACAGAGGTAGGAGATGGAGCGGCTTCGTCTTGCACGGAGATTCGGTGGAGCTACCAAGTCATGCCTGACCGACAGCTGCTACGCTGAGTCATGCCTGGTTGGCAGGTGCTATGCACGACAGATCTTCCAGTCTTTGCATCTGGACGGACGAGCACAGGGCGTTGGCGCCTTTGGGTGCCGTGGTGGCATCAACAGATGTCTGGAATGGCAAGGACGACACGGATCTCTCTCCTGAAGTTGGGTCAGTGGTCCAATGATGATGACGGCTTTTAAAACGTATGCATATGGTGTGCTCTTTAGCTAGGCAGCACCGACTGTTGGTCTCGATACGTTATGTGGATGGATCGCCGACGACACCGGTTTTAGATATGAGGGTTGAGAGCACTCCACATTATCGAGTATGTAGGTGTGAGTGACGAGTTCAGATGAATAGATGTATGTTTTTGTCAGACCTTTATGGAATAATTAATAAAGATGGCTGCATGCATTGATTGATGCAGAGGTCGGGGGTTTAACCTCCTTTTATAAGAAAAAGACTTACAAAAGTGAAGAGAGGGAGTAGTTGATTACTCATTTTAGGTTTGGCAGATAATCAAATCTCTCTTCTCATTTTTCTGTTTTTCATTATTCCTTAGTTTAGAATTTCTATATTTCGTTTCTTAGTTTTCTTCAGTTATCTATTTTCAGCATTTTCAATATTGTACCATTTTAAGTTTTCAGTTTTGCTTAGTTGAGTAGTCATTGTTCAGTCTTTTATTTAGATTTCTTTTCTTAGTTTTCAGTAAAATATTTTAATCAGATATTCAGTTTAGTTTTCAGTCTTGTAGTTTATTTAATCTGTGCAACAGTTTTAGTATTTCTGTTTGAGTCTTGTATCATTTTGTTTTTCAGTCTAAAACCCTTGTTTAGTTTGGCGGTCTGTGTTATAGTTACTCCTCTTTCTTAATATTTCAAACCTTTTAGCTTTTGTTCAGTTTGACCAAGAGTATGTTTCCTTCAGATTTTTGGATCATCCATAGATGACCAAGAGAGCAGCTTCTCTCATGTGGAACCTCCCTATATTTCTGCCTCTTTCGTGCGTGTGCGTGTGCGGCTCTTTTGGTGTGAAAAACTAAAACCTACAGTTCAAAGCACTTTTGTGTTTTCATGTCAGCTTATAATTGTAAACTCGAACCTACATAATTTTATTACTTAATCATTTTTAAGAGATTGTTAGTACATATCATCCTGGTTCTGAGTAGTGTTCAGTGTCATGTAAGATATATTCAGTGGGGAGAGATGACCTCAAACTTTTTTCATGGTATGTCCCCACTTTATAGTTTTGCAAGTAGTGAGGGAGGATGAACACGAGCAGAGGAACACTGCTATCTTCACCACTGAAGTTTCGTTATGATATATTTCATTCTATTTTATTTTTATCACACACCCAGAAGCTTGCTTTAGCTAAGATATTCAGTTCCATCCACTGGGCATCTCCAACGGCAACCGAGAAAAACCTCCCGCGTCCGTCCGCGTACAGGGGGGACCAGTCCGCGGACACGGATGCGGGAGACAGCCATCCAACACTGGCCGTATACATTTTCACAACAAATTAAACCAACCGGACTAAATTCGTGCAAACATGGCCTGATTTCATGCAAACTCAACCGGATTTCATACAAATATGACGGATTTCATATAAACATGACGGATTTCATTACAAATACATCAAAGCGGTCCTAGGCGGGCTATGAAGTATAATTAATATCTAATCTAAATGAATGAACCAAGAGAAGAAAGCTTCGCCTTTTCTAGCTCCGCCTCCGTGACCTCCGCCTACGAAGCCCTAGGAACTGAAGTTGTCCGCCTTGACGTTGCCGCCAAGCGACTAACCGGCCGAAGATGGTGAGCCCGCCAAGCTTGGCATCGACGGGAGGGGAGGAGCGGTGGCCTTTCTGGGACCCGAGCAGCGGTGACCTGCCATGCACTACTCTTCCTCACTGTCAGTGGGGCCCGCGTACGTGTCGGCTTCTTCGTGGTCGTGGCATTGGGGTGTGATCTCGGTGATGTCCTTCTCGTCAATGTCGCCGAACAACGCCTCACTCGTGTTTTCGTCGCACTCCTTGCCGATGACCGCCACCTCCGCCACCCGCTGCCGGTACTGCCAGCGGACGAGGCAGATCTCGTGGCCGGAGCGGTAGGACTCGAGCAGTGCCTCCTGCACCGCCAGGTCCGCGTCCGGCACGACCGCCCTGCCGGCGGCGACCTGCTCCTCCGCCTGAAGATGCTCCTGGAGGAGGTTGTGGTTGTAGTTGGCATCGGCTTGCGCCTCCCGGAATTGCTCCTCCCGCACCATGTCCAATGGGCACGGGCCTCGCCGATGGTGAGGGTGCAATGCACCGGCGAGGGTGGAGCAGAGGAGGAGGGTGCCGCGGAGGAAGAGGAGGATGGCATTGGCTCGTCGTCGAAGGCGTCTTCATTTGCACGTCCTCTGGCTTCCTGCCGGCCTTCCAGTCGGCAGCAATGGTGGCCATGGCCTTCTTCTGCTCCGACATAAGCCCATCCCAGAGAGCTTTGGCCGCCGTGGTATCCATCGCGGGAGTGGTGTGGAGAGGGATGACTATGAGTATGTCGGGGCACCGGGCCAGCGGTTTATATAGCACCGTTCGGCGGCAGACAGACGGACGGGTGGCGTCGGAGGAGACGTCTCGGCAATGGCATGCCATCAATGCGGACGACAAGCGGACGGACGGGCGGCCGTCATGTCGTTTGAACGTGCGGCAGTCACCTGCACTGGGAAGCAACGCGGGCAGCGCTCTCTTGGCCGGCGCGCCACTTCAATCCCAGGACCAGTGAGCGGCCGCGTCCGCTTTGGGCAGGCATGAATGCGGGCATTGACGCTCTAGAGCTGCGTTGGCCGAGAACGCGCGGGAGAGGTGAAGGCGTTTTGGTGGGCCAGGGCAGTCAGAAATAGGCTTGGGATCAGTCCGGATTCTCGTAAACCTCCCCACTTTTATCTTCGGTTTGCGGGAAAAATCACGTCCGGACCGCTCCACAGACCGATACAGGGCTACGTTGGATGGCTTTCGCGGTCCGCACAACATGGTCGGTATAGTTTGATAATGAACACCAACCATCTATCATGCATAGGTACAGGGTATGATTTGCCTAGGTTGCTAGACAGTCATAAATGGGCAACTGTTTGTAAGATATGCCAAAACTTGTTTTCAGTAAATTATTGCAGCCATCTTCGACAAGTTTTCATGTGCTGATCAGAGGTACCTGGGTTCCTAGTGTTTGTGCTCAGGCCTGTATGCACCAATACCCCTAGCCGCTTGATCTGGGCTTTCCAATCCATCTCCCATGTTTGCTATCTTCTTTCTTTTTCCTCTCTATATCTCTCTTCCCCCCCAATGAGATCTTGTGCTTTTCTATCTAGCTGCGCCTCTGCGGGGCGGGTGGTGCCTGCCCACCAGCGTGCATTCTTGGAGAAGGGTTGCATGGGTTGGGGTGGAGTGAGGCAAACTCCAATGCGCGACCCAAAATGGTCCGGCCGCATTTGTTTGGGGGCAAATGGACAAAATAGGTCGTCCAACGCACGGAGCAAATGGACCATTATCCGTTTTCGGTCCGCTTTCGACCCATTCCCAGCCCAAAGTTGGGTCGTGTTTGAGGCCGAACTGACACGCGCGGACGGGCGCGACGCGCGCCCTAGTCCCCCTGGCCTGCCCGTCGGGGACACATCCACTTTTCTCTTTCCCTTCTCTTCCTTCTTCCCGCCGCCCTCCGCCATCGCCGCCGCCACTCCCGTTCCTGGCCGCGTCGCCTTCCATCAAGCTCGTCCGCCCCACAACCACGCCATGTCATAGCAGCACCATGCCCATGTTTCGATAGAGTTTTTTGGCGGTGTTCGTAGTTCCTTGTTGCCGGTGGGATAGAAGCTACGGCCGTCAGCGTCGGCCGGCGACCCCAACAACTTCCGGCAGATGTTGCATTGCCACAGCACGCCCACCCCATCAGCACCAAGCTTGCTTCACTTTATCGACTTGCTCTTTCCGGGCGCCTCTCCACCATGACTGCAAGGTGTTTGACCCGTTGCTCACAAGGTATCATGGATAGCCGGGATGCGTTTTTCTTTTACAACTTCATTTGTTCATCGGATGATTCGTCCTCGGATGATGAAGAGCTTGTGGCGACTGCATTGGTCGTCCACGACCACATTAATAGGAAGCGGCCTCGGTAAAGGGGATCAATCCCTGGCCATGTTCTGGCCTTGAAACGCATTAGAGAGAGAGGCCACACCCTTCTCTACGCCGATTACTTTGAGAATAGCGCACTCTTCCAACCACACAAATTTTGCCGCCGCTTCTGTATGGAGAGACATGTGTTCAATCATATTCGGGAGGGAGTGGTAGCATATGATCCATACTTTGAGTGCAAAGAGGATGCCCTTGGCAAGCTTGGCTGCTCTTCTTACCAGAAATGCACATTGGCTATCCACATGCTTCCATAAGGATTCCTGGTGATCTTGTGGATGAGTATGTTCGTATGAGTGAGTCCACATGTCTCCTCTCAATGTATAGTTTCTACAAGGCCATGGTGACAGTGTTCGACCCTGAGTACCCGAGAGAGCCCACCGCCGCTGATACAGAGAGGTTGTTAGCGATCAGTGTCGAGAGGGGCTTTCTAGGCATGCTTGGTAGTATTGCTTGTATGCACTGGAAGTGGAAGAATCGTCCATTTGCTTGGCAGGGTCAGTACAAGGGGCATGTGAAAGGTGCTACTATCATACTTGAAGTGGTGTCTTCACAAGATTTGTGGATATGGCATTCTTTCTTCGGCATGGCTGGTTCTCACAATGACATCAGAGTTCTTCAGCGTTCTCAAGTGTTTGCAAGGCTTGCAGAAGGCCACTGTCTGGAGGTCAACTTTGTGGTCAATGGCCACCAGTACAACAAGGTGTCTTCCAGTCATTCGCCGTTGTTGCCATGTCATTTGCTTGTGTGCTGCATATTTTCCATGTCATCATGTGCATTGCATCATCATGTTTTTCAAAACTTGCATCCGTCCCAGTTCCCCAGTTCTCTCCGTTGTCTGTTTTGGAGTCCCAGACTCTCTCACGCGCCCGCGACACCTCCAAAATATCATTTTATAAGTGGCATAAGAATGTTCTTGAAATGGGCCGAAAGTTGGCGTGCGGTCTTATTTGAGTGTTGGTAGACCGCTTGCTAAGTTTCGTCGCATTCAGAGCTCGTTTGATAGCCCATCCGTTAAACATATGGCCGCAATATAGCCGGTCTAACGTCGGACGTTTTCGGTCTCCGAAAACTATCATTGGGCTCCACTCCTCCTCTCTCCTCTCAGCCCAAGCCATCCTATACAGCCCTTTAGCCCACCCGCCTACCCCCTCCGCTCCGGACCGTCCAATGGAGATCGAACGACTATGAAATAGAGCAAAACCCCCTAACCCTAGCCAAAAACTGCTATATATGGACGCCCTAGCCTTCCTCATCTGGAAACCCTAGTGTTTTCCTCGAAAACCGCACCGCTGCCAGCTTCCTCCACTCCGCAACCACCACCTCCCACCTCCCAGCCGCTGGCCCGCGAGGCCCATCGGGAGCCTGCCCGGGCCCGGAGCTGCGCCACTGCCGCGCACCCGCAGGCGCGTCGCCCTACGCCGAGGGGCTCGTCCCGCTCCTCCCCGAGCTGGCCTCCCGGATCTCGCCGCAACCCGACCCCGCGCTTCAACCTCGCTCGCCGGAGCCATCTGCCGCTGCCATCGCCGGAGATGAGTCCAGGCCGCCTTTTTTCCCTCACCTCACTCTCTCTTCCTCCTCTCTCTCCCCGTCCACGTCGACCTAGTCGCGCCGCCACCCTCTCCGGCCGAGATCCGGCCTGGCAACCACGGCAGTCGCCGCCCCTGCCTCCTGCTCGAGCGGGATCTCGGGAGGACGACGGTGCCGCTCGCCCGCATGGGCCACCGCTCGCCCGGCCTAGCGCAGCTCCCGCGCAGGCCCCAGCCACCAGAGGCTGAGCGCCCCTTCCAGCCTCCCTCCTCTGCCCGACCGGGCCTTGGCCCAGGGTGAGTGAAAGTGCAACTATCCCTAGGTGGTTTTGGTAATTCATAACAACATATAGCTCATTGAGCTAATGCTATTCCAAGATGACTATTTCAGGAAAGCTCAATGATTGGCATGGCATGGATGTGAAAGTGGAACCCTCAAAATGCTAAGGACAAAGGATTGGCTCAAGCTCAAAAGCTCAAGACTCTTCATTTTATATTTTAGTGATCCAAGATCACATTGAGTTTTTAGGAAAAGCCAATACTATCAAGGAGGGATGAGGTGTTGCTTAATGAGCCTCTTGCTTCATGTGCTTAATGATATGCTCCAAAATCCTCAGCCACTTTCCCATATCCCACATATGACCTAAACCCTAAGCCAAACTCGGTCCTACCAATTCTTCCTATCCGGCGCCACCGAGTTTCACTTGTCATAAGCCATTGCCAAACCCTAGTAATTCGGTTCTACCGATAGGGATCTCGGTCTCACCGAGATGGGATTGCAAACTCTCTGTTTCCCTTTCGTAACTTTTCGGTCTCACCAAAAGAGCGAATCGGTCCCACCGAGATTGCAATGTAAATTCAGTGTTTCCTTTTTGTAACTTTTCGGTCTCACCGAAAGAGCAAATCGGTCCCACCGAGTTTGCCTGACCAACTCTCTGGTTAGCTAATTACCAAAATCGGTCTCACCGAGTTTGTGTAATCGGTCTCACCGAGATTACGTTATGCCCAAACCCTAACCATATCAGTCCTACCGAGTTGCATGTCAGTCCCACCGAAAATCTCTAACGGTCACTAGGGTTACCTTTTCGGTCCGACCGAGTTTGTTGATTCGGTCCCACCGAGATTGGAAAACTGTGTGTAACGGTTGGATTTTGTGTGGAGGCTATATATACCCCTCCACATCCTCTTCATTCGTGGAGAGAGCCATCAGAACACATACACAATTCCAACTCATATGTTCTGAGAGAGAGAACCACCTACTCATGTGTTGAGACCAAGATATTCCATTCCTACCATATGAATCTTGATCTCTAGCCTTCCCCAAGTTGCTTTCCACTCAAACCTTCTTTCCACAAAATCCAAATCCCATGTGAGAGAGTTGAGTGTTGGGGAGACTATCATTTGAAGCACAAGAGCAAGGAGTTCATTACCTACACACCATTTGTTACTTCTTGGAGAGTGGTGTCTCCTAGATTGGCTAGGTGTCACTTAGGAGCCTCCGACAAGATTGTGGAGTTGAACCAAGGAGTTTGTAAGGGCAAGGAGATCGCCTACTTTGTGAAGATCTACCGCTAGTGAGGCAAGTCCTTCGTGGGCGATGGCCATGGTGGGATAGACAAGGTTGCTTCTTCGTGGACCCTTTGTGGGTGGTTGCTTCTTCGTGGACCCTTCGTGGGTGGAGCCCTCCGTGGACTCGCACAACCGTTACCCTTTGTGGGTGGAGCCCTTCGTGGACTCGCGCAACTGTTACCCTTCGTGGGTTGAAGTCTCCATCAACGTGGATGTAGGATAGCACCACCTATCCGAACCACGGGAAAAACATCCGTGTCTCCAATTGCGTTTGAATTCTCCAAACCCTTCCCTTTACATTCTTGCAAGTTGCATGCTTTACTTTCCGCTGCCAATATACTCTTTGCATGCTTGCTTGAATTGTGTTATGATTACTTGACTTGTCCTACAATAGCTAAAATCTGCCAAGAACTAAAATTGGGAAAAGGTTAAGTTTTTATTTGGTCAAGTAGTCTAATCACCCCCCCTCTAGACATACTTTCGATCCTACAGTGAGCCGCCCCGCCCTTGGCATGCTCCTACTGTGGCCCAGCCAGTTTCGGCCCGTTATGGTTTTTCCTTGCCAGGGCGATTTTTTCTATTTAATCCAGAAAGTGTTGTTTTACAAAAAAGCCCTCTTACTTCATGCATTTAATAACTCATCAACTGTGCATCATATGTAAAAACTTTATATATTAAAAATGCTTAGAATTTCATCTAGTTTCATATTATGCAACTTTCATCTATGTTTAAAATGTTTAAAATGTTGTTTGTTTAAATTTGCTCAAATGACTTGTTAAAATGATTTATTTCATAACTAATTAATAGTAGCTCGGATTTAAATAATATTTATATGTAAATGGGGCAGAAAAATTCATAGTTTAACATGGTGGCATTACTTTGCATCTTCAAAAACTCTAAAATATGGTTTAGGTCAGAACAGTACCAACTCTAGAACTTGCATATGAGGATTTTTCGGAATTGTTGTTTGTTGTTTCCGGCCTAATTTAAACTTGCCTAAATAGTAGTTTTATTATGATTCACCTCTTACCATGTTTAATAACATTTAATATTGTTGGGTACACAAACGAGAGTGAACTAAATGTTTGAATGTGTTGTTTCGTCAATATGCAACTCGTTGCATATTGAACTCCACTTAACTTGTAGTATTGGTTGTTGCACTTTGCCTTGCCATGCGATGCCTCATTAAACCGGACATGCATCATACTTGGTTGCACATCATGTCATGTGCATGTGATGGTTGTTTACCATTTTGCTTACTTCTTTCCGGTTTGCTTCTCTCATTAGCTTTGGTTTCGTTTCGGAGTTGTGAGGAGTCGTTTGACTACGTCTGTTTGTCTTCTTCATGGACTCGTTCTTCTTCCTTGCGGGATCTCAGGCAAGATGACCATTACCCTTGATATCACTCCTATCATTGCTTGCTAGTTGTTCGCTCTATCGTTATGTCGTGCTACCTATCACTTGTTATCATGCCATCCATGTTGCCATGTCAAGCCTCTAATCCACCTTCCTAGCAAACCGTTGTTTGGCTAAGTTACTACTTTTGCTCAGTCCCTCTGGTAGCGTTGTTAGTTGCAAGTGAAGTTGAAGTTTGTTCCATGTTGGAACATGGTTATGTTGGTTTATCACAATATCTCTTATTTTAATTAATGCATCTATATACTTGGTAAAGGGTGGAATGCTCGGCCTTATGCCTGGTGTTTTGTCCCACTCTTGCCGCCCTAGTTTTCCGTCATACCGGTCTTATGTTCCTTGATTTTATGTCCCTAACATGATGAGGGGTATGGGACCCTCTTGACAGTTTGCTTTGAATAAAACTCCTCCAGCAAGGCCCAACCTTGGTTTTACATTTGACTAACAACCTATAACTTTCCCTTTGGGTTGCAAACCCGAGGGTCATCTTTATTTTAACCCCCACCCCCCGGGCCAGTGCTCCTTTGAGTGTTGGTCCGAAACGGGCAGCCTGCGGGGCCACCTTGGGGAAACTTGAGGGCTGGTTTTACTCGTAGCTTGACCTATCCGGTGTGCCCTAAGAACGAGATATGTGCAGCTCCTATCTGGATTTGTCGGCACAGTCGGGCGGTCTTGCTGGTTTAGTTTTACCATTGTCGAAATGTCTTGTGCACCGGGATTCCGAGTCTGATCGGGTGTCTCGTGATGGAGGATTGTCTCCGCGGATCGTGAGCTTGTCATGGGCTAAGTTGGGACACCCCTGTAGGGTATAAACTTTCGAGAGCCGTGCCTACGGTTATGTGGCAGATGGGAATTTGTTAATATCCGATTGTAGAGAACTTGACACTTGACTGATGGTCTCTTTTCGGCGGAGTCCGGGAAGTGAACACGGTTTTGGGTTATGTTTGAATGTAAGTAGTTTCAGGATCACTTCTTGATCACTTCTAACTTCACGACCGTTGCGGAGCTTCTCATCTTACTCTTATTTGCATATGTTAGTCACCATATTTTCTTAGTGCTTGCTGCAGCTCCGCCTCATTACCTTATCCTACCCATAAGCTTAAATAGTCTTGATCTCGCTGGTTTTGAGCTTGCTGAGTCCTCGTGACTCACAGATACTACCAAAACAGTTGTAGGTGCCGATGATGCCGGTGCAGGTGATGCTACCGAACTCAAGTGGAAGTTCGACGAGGTCCTTGGTCATTATTATGCTTCGTTTCCTGCTGATCAGTAGTGGTGCCCAGTTGGGACGATTAGGGATCTAGCTTTTGGGGTTGTCTTCTTTTATTTTGGTTCCATAGTCGGACCTTGATTGTACTCTGGATGATGTATGTTTAACTTGTTATTTGTGTGAAGTGGCGATTGTAAGCCAACTCTTTATCCCTTTCTTATTCAGTACATGGGATTGTGTGAAGATTACCCCTCTTGTGACACAACCACCATGTAGTTATGCCTCTAAGTCATGCCTCGACACGTGGGAGATATAGCCGCATCGTGGGCGTTACAGATAAATCGCGCATCATAGAAGTGCTTTTGTCAAGGGTGACCGACACGTGGTATCCACCGTAACGGGCTGCCGTCAAGCTATCGGGTCCGGCTTTGGATCCGATAACCCGTTCACAGTCTGGACCAATGGGAAATTTCCACGTGTAAAATTCTGATTAGCCGGAGGAAACACGTGTCAGCTGATACGTCTCCAACGTATCTATAATTTTTGATTGTTCCATGCTATTATATTATTTGTTTTGGATGTTTAATGGGCTTTAATATAACTTTTTATATTTTTGGGGACTAACCTACTAACCAAAGGCCCAGTGCAAATTGCTTTTTTTTGCCTATTTCAGTGTTTCGCAGAAAAGGAATATCAAACGGAATCCAAATGGAATGAAACCTTCGGGAGAGTTATTTTTTGAACAAACGTCATCCTGGAGACTTGGAGTGGACATCAAGATAGAAGCGAGGAGGCCACGAGGCAGGGAGGCGCGCCCAGGGGGTAGGCACGCCCCCACCCTCGTGGGCCCCTGGCAGCTCCACCGACATACTTCTTCCTCCTATATATACCCATATACCCTGAAAACATCCAGGAGCACCACGAAACCCTATTTCCACCGCCGCAACCTTCTATACCCGTGAGATCCCATCTTGGGGCCTTCTCCAGCGCTCTGCCGGAGGGGGAATCGATCACGGAGGGCTTCTACATCAACACCATAGCCTCTCCGATGATGTGTGAGTAGTTTACCACAGACCTTCGGGTTCATAGTTATTAGCTAGATGGCTTCTTCTCTCTCTTTGGATCTCAATACAAAGTTCTCCTCGATTCTCTTGGAGATCTATTCGATGTAATTCTTTTTGCGGTGTGTTTGTCGAGATCCGATGAATTGTGGGTTTATGATCAAGATTATCTATTAACAATATTTGATTCTTCTCTGAAATCTTTTATGGATGATTTAAATATCTTCGCAAGTCTCTTCGAATTATCAGTTTGATTTGTCCTACTAGATTGATCTTTCTTGCAATGGGAGAAGTGCTTAGCTTTGGGTTCAATCTTGCGGTGTCCTTTCCCGGTGACAGCAGGGGCAGCAAGGCACGTATTGTATTGTTGCCATCGAGGATAAAAAGATGGGGTTTATATCACATTGCTTGAGTTTATCCCTCTACATCATGACATCTTGCCTAATGTGTTACTCTATTCTTATGAACTTAATACTCTAGATGCATGTTGGATAGCGGTCGATGTGTGGAGCAATACTAGTAGATGCAGAATCATTTTGGTCTACTTGTCGTGGACGTGATGCCTATATACATGATCATAACTATGTGCTTTTCTATCAATTGCTTGATAGTAATTTGTTCACCCACCGTAGAATTTGCTATCTTGAGAGAATCCACTAGTGAAACCTATGGCCCCCAGGTCTATTCTCCATTATATTATTCTCCCGTCAACAAGCTATTTCTGCCGCTGTTTATTTTGCAATCTTTATTTTCCAATCTATACAACAAAAATACCAAAAATATTTATCTTATTATTTTTATCAGATCTTACTTTAGTGAACGTGAAGGGATTAACAACCCCTTTATCGCATTGGTTGCGAGGTTCTTGTTTGTTTGTGCAGGTATGAGGGACTTGCGTGTAGTCTCCTACTAGACTGATACCTTGGTTCTCAAAAACTAAGGGAAATACTTACGCTACTGCGCTGCATCACCCTTTCCTCTTCAAGGGAAAACCAACGCAAGCTTAAGAGGTAGCAAGGAGGATTTCTGGCGCCGTTGCCGGGGAGGTTGCACCGAGTAAAGTCAAGATTTGATCTCTCACCAACGTGCGATTTCTGGCGCCGTTGCCGGGGAGATCTACGCACAAGTCAAGACATACCAAGTACCCATCACAAACTCTTATCCCTCGCATTACATTATTTGCCATTTGCCTCTCGTTTTCCTCTCCCCCACTTCACCCTTGCCGTTTTATTCGCCTTCTTTTACGTCCGCCTCTTTTCCGCATGTTTCTTTTCGCTTGCCTCATGTTTGCTTGTGTGTTGGATTGATTGTTTGTCATGATGGCTCAAGATAATACTAAATTGTGTGACTTCTCCAATACCAACAATAATGATTTTATTAGCACTCCGATTGCTCCTCTTACCGATGCTGAATCTTGTGAAATGAATACTGATTGGCTGAATCTTGTCATGAAAGATCCGTTTTCTGGCCTTCCTAGTGAATATGCCGCTACCCATCTAAACAGCTTTGTTGATTTATGTGACATGCAAAAGAAGAAAGATGTGGATAATGATATTGTTAAATTGAAGCTATTTCCATTTTAGCTTAGAGATCGTGCTAAAACTTGGTTTTTGTCTTTGCCTAAAATAGTATTGATTCATGGAATAAGTGCAAAGATGCTTTTATCTCTAAGTATTTTCCTCTCGCTAAGATCATCTCTCTTAGAAACTGTAACATCCCAAAATTCTAAATTTTGGAATGTTGTATTAAATAATTAATTATGACTGTTTGTTTGATTGTTGTATGAAATTGAGTGGAAATTGATTTTTTTTAAAGTTGAATGAGAGGGAATAAAAGGACTTTCCCAAAACTTTCATCTTGCATTTTTTCTTGATCTCCATGAATTCAAAGTCATCTCATCACAAGACCCTAGAGTGAATATAATATGACTTCTTCCATTTGAAGAAATAAAAAAAGGGGTTGAAAATGATTTGAATTCCATTTGAAATATTTCAAACTTAGAAACTTTAAGCAACTCAATGAGTTCATGAGGGAAGATAAAATGACTTCTTCAAATTCTAAGAAAGAGAGTTGGAAGTTTCAAAGGAATAATTTGAAGTCACTTTGAAGTTATTTGAATTTCCAAGTTTCAAATCCTCTTGGAAAATTATTTAGTTTTAATTCAAAATATTTTTTCCTAAAAATAAATAAATGGAAATTAGGGTAAAATGATTCCCTTCAATGGAAAATTAGGAGAAAATAAATTTGAAATCAACTTGCTATTTAAAAAATGATTTTTATTGATTTTAAAAGCAACGGTAGCACTGTTTGACTTTTATGAATTTTTATGGAATTTAGTTGAACTTGAGAAATAGTTCATCTTATTCTTGGTAATTTTCTGAACATTTCCGTATATAATATGCCGATGTAATTTTTTATTTACTTTATTCTACTACAATTTTCCTTTGTGTTTTTTTAAAATAAAAAAAACGCACACACGCACCACCTAGACCGGAACACTACTTGGCCCAGAGGCAAACGAGCCGGCCAACTCCGCCTTTCGGCCCACGGTCTGCCCCGCGCCCGAGCGCCCTTTACATCGGTCGACCGCCAGCGCCTCCCCCTCGCTCGCCTCCCACCGCTACCACTGACTAGCGGGGCCCATCCTCGGGTCGCCCCCAACCTCCCGCCGCGCCGCTCGGAACGAGCTTGCGCGTGTGCCGCCCGCAACTGTCGGCCGCTCCGCTCGGGATAGAGCTCATCCCCGAACCACCGGAGCACCAGACTGCGCCTATAAATGCCCCGACTCCCCTCTGTCGATCCCGCCACCTCGCATCTACCCACGCCGCTTGTAGCCGCCTCCTCGTCGTTTTGCATCTCGCCGGAGCCGAGGTCTTCGACGGTCCATTCCATCGTCAGTGAGCCCCTCCGGTACCTACCTTCATCTTCTATCGACTCTCCTACTCCTCGCGCATCTCCTTGACATCTTGCTTTGTCTTAGATCGAGCCGGAACAACGCCTCGATCGACACCGACCTCGCCGGAGCGCCCGGAGCACAGGAGCTCTGCTGCCTTCGCCCCTCTCGACTCCGACGCCCCGAGGAACCCCGCCACCACCACCGAGCGCGTCGCGTCGCGCTGCGTCTCCCCGTCGCCTTCCCTGCCGCCCAGGACCACCGCAGCCGCCGCCCCACCGACGGAGAGCCCCGCCGGAGCACGGAGCCCCTCGTCCTCGCGCCGCCCATCCAGATGCCCCGAGGATACCCGCCACCACCACCACGACGCTCGCGCCACGCCGCAACCCTCCGTCCACTTCGCCACCGTAGAAGCCCGCCGGAACCGTCGCCTCGTCGACGCTGAGGTCCTAGCCAATGTCGGCGCCGCTGCAGTTGCCCTCTGTGAGCTGCCCTGCCTCCTCGTTTTTTTCTAGGTCTAGGTTTTTTTGTGAACCGTTACACAAAAAAACCCACCGGTTTTTAAACCGGTCGGTTCACTTAGTTTAGCCGCGGTAGCCCGTTTTTCTTATATGTCGACCGTTCGCCGGTTAAGCTCGCAACGAATGGGTATGCACCAGTAGGAATTTTCCACGTGTCAGGGACCTGCTTGCGATAGTTTTCTTCACTGTTTAGTCCCTGTAATTAGCAGATTAGTCCCTAAACTTAGAATAGCCACACCTTTTTAACCGTAAGTCCAAATTCGACGAAACCAGTGGCAAAATGTTCGTCTCGAATAGCTTTATCCAGAGAACCAGCTTTGAAAACTTTTGGCCAATTTCAAATTTGAATTTATTCAGGTTTGAGTTCAAACTTCAACTGGCCATATCTCCTAAACCGTAGCTCCGATTGATGTGATTCTTTTTGCACCATATCATCGTAACCAAACCCTACCACTTGGACCATTGTCACATATTTTCACACACCTAGGATCTGTCCAGGATAGTTTTATTACTATGCAAGTATGCACGATAGATCACATCACGGTTTTGCACCTTATGTCACTTATTGTTGGCACCTAGAATTATTTGCATGCAAGTTATGTGTGTTGGGTTTCCATTTGGATTTCTGAGTCCTTTTGTTGCATGTTATTGCTCTCTGGAATGATTGCTTATGTATGCTATTTTACTTTGACGATAGACTGTCTAGAGTGCGAAGCGGAGTACTATCGATCTCTGGAATTCAACTATCAGTATCAAGGCAAGTTCACATTTGACCATTCTTCCAATTACCTATGTTTATATTATGCACTTAGTCCTTTTGTGGTAGGATTGCATGGTAGGATTTATTGTTGCCAGATGGCTATATCGTTACCTAGTAGTTCATTTGAGGTTGGTTTGATCTATACATCCTTGTCACCACCGTGTAAGTTTATTTTTGCCTCGCTAAATGTAGATGTGGTGTGGGAAGCGAACATGGCGAGACATGAGTGACAAAGTAGTAATTAGGACCAAGACTTGTAAATGAACTACCTGGGCGGTATTTGGTTTGAATGGTGGCGAAGTACAGTGGGAGCATGCATGGTTAATCCATGGTGGTGCACCACTAGTGGTCGGCCGCCCAGGCTCAAAGAGATCAATCGTATTCTCTTGTCTAGAAGCTTCCGTGTGCAGCCACAAGCTAATATGAGCTCTGGATTAGTTGAGTAGATAATGTGACCTCTTTCGGGGTAGGCTAGCAGATGTAGAATGAGTAGGTGTACCGGCCTATCCACGGGTTAAGGGGAAATACTTTCGAAAGACTATGTCTCGGTCATCCTGTTCTCAAACACCAGGTAGTGCGAGAATTTCAAGGGAGGCAATCGAGTCTTGTGGGGAAAAGTGTGCAAACCTCTGCAGAGTGTTAAAACCTAATCGATTAGCCGTGTCCCCGATCACGGACAACTTGAGCATCTAGTAGTGGAAATGCTGGGAGATCTCATCACTCTTAATTAAACAGTTGGGTTGTAAATGAAACTTTGGGAATGGATTGAGTTGGGTTTACCAACTCATCCTATGCTATACAATAGTGGTAGAATAATATCTTTTATTCTAGGGAAAAACTAGCTTTATGCAAAAACTAAACTTAGAGCTTTCCACCAGCCAAATTGCATGTACAAATAGGTTCATTATTCTTATTATGTGACTTGCCAGTACATTCAATGTATTGACCTACAGGGCTGCAACGTCTTATGTTGCCGGGATTTGCTTGTTGGGGAACGTAGCAGAATTTTAAAATTTTCTACGCATCACCAAGATCAATCCATGGAGTCATCTATCAATGAGGAAAAGAGGAGTACATCTACATACCCTTGTAGATCACGAGCGGAAGCGTTCAAGAGAACGGGGTTGATGGAGTCGTACTCGACGTGATTCAAATCACCGATGACCAAGTGCCGAACGGACAGCACCTCCGCGTTCAACACACGTACGGTTGGGGAGACGTCTCCTCAAACTTGATCCATCAAGGGGTGGTAGGAGAGGTTGATGAAGATCCAGCAGCACACCGGCGTGGTGGTGGAAGCAACGGTGATCTCGGCAGGGCTTCGCCAAGCGCTGGGAGACGGAGGAGTGTCACGGGAGGGAGAGGGAGAGGCCAGGGGCTTGGGTGCGCAGCCCTCCCTCCCCCACTATATATAGGGTGGCTAGGGGGGCGCCAGCCCTAGGAGATCCAATCTCCTAGGGGGGGGGGGCGGCCAAGGGGGTGCCTTGCCCCCCAAGGCAAGGGTGGCGCCCCCACCCCTAGGGTTTCTAACCCTAGGCGCAGGGGGAGGCCCAAGGGGGGGTGCACCAGCCCACTAGGGGCTGGTTCCCCTCCCACTTCAGCCCATGGGGCCCTCCGGGATAGGTGGCCCCACCCGGTGGACCCCCGAGACCCTTCCGGTGGTCCCGGTACAATACCGGTGACCCCCGAAACCTTCTCGATGGCCGAAACTGGACATCCTATATATGAATCTTTACCTCCGGACCATTCCGGAACTCCTCATGACGTCCGAGATCTCATCCGGGACTCCGAACAACTTTCGGGTTACCATGTGCTAATATCTCTACAACCCTAGCGTCACCGAACCTTAAGTGTGTAGACCCTACGGGTTCGGGAGACATGCAGACATGACCGAGAAGCCTCTCCGATCAATAACCAACAGCGGGATCTGGATACCCATGTTGGCTCCCACATGCTCCACGATGATCTCATCGGATGAACCACGATGTCGAGGATTCAATCAATCCATATACAATTCCCTTTGTCAATCGGTACGTTACTTGCCCGAGACTCGATCGTCGGTATCCCAATACCTTGTTCAGTCTCGTTACCGTCAAGTCACTTTACTCGTACCGTAATGCATGATCCCGTGATCAACCACTTGATCACATTGAGATCATTATGATGATGCATTACCGAGTGGGCCCAGAGATACCTCTCCGTCATACGGAGTGACAAATCCCAGTCTCGATTCATGCCAACCCAACAGATACTTTCGGAGATACCTGTAATGTACCTTTATAGTAACCCAGTTACGTTGTGACGTTTGGCGCACCCAAGGCACTCCTACGGTATCCGGGAGTTGCATAATCTCATGGTCTAAGGAAATGATACTTGACATTCAGAAAAGCTACAACAAATGAACTACACGATCTTTGAGCTAAGCTTAGGATTGGGTCTTGTCCATCACATCATTCTCCTAATGATGTGATCCCGTTATCAATGACATTCAGTGTCCATAGTCAGGAAACCTTGACTATCTTTTGATCAACGAGCTAGTCAACTAGAGGCTCACTAGGGACGTGTTGTGGTCTATGTATTCGCACATGTATTACGATTTCCGAATAACACAATTATAGCATTAACAATACGCAATTATCATGAACAAAGAAATATAATAATAACCATTTTATTATTGCCTCTAGGGCATATTTCCAACAGTCTCCCACTTGCACTAGAGTCAATATTCTAGTTACATTGTGATGAATCGAACACCCATGCAGTTCTGGTGTTGATCATGTTTTGCTCTAGGGAGAGGTTTAGTCAACGGATCTGCTACATTCAGGTCCGTATGTACTTTACAAATCTCTATGTCTCCATTTTGAACACTTTCACGAATGGAGTTGAAGCGACGCTTGATATGCCTGGTCTTCCTGTGAAACCTGGGCTCCTTGGCAAGGGCAATAGCTCCAGTGTTGTCACCGAAGAGAGTCATCGGGCCCGACGCATTGGGTATGACTCCTAGGTCGGTAATGAACTCCTTCACCCAGACTGCTTCTTGTGCTGCCTCCGAGGCTGCCATGTACTCCGCTTCACATGTAGATCCCGCCACAACGCTTTGCTTGCAACTGCACCAGCTTACTGCCCCACCATTCAAAATATACACGTATCCGGTTTGTGACTTAGAGTCATCCAGATCTGTGTCGAAGCTAGCATCGACGTAACCCTTTACGACGAGCTCTTCGTCACCTCCATAAACGAGAAACATTTCCTTGGTCCTTTTCAGGTACTTTAGGATATTCTTGACCGCTGTCCAGTGTTCCATGCCGGGATTACTTTGGTACCTTCCTACCAAACTTACGGCAAGGTTTACATCAGGTCTGGTACACAGCATAGCATACATGATAGACCCTATGGCCGAGGCATAGGGGACGACACTCATCTTTTCTCTATCTTCTGCCGTGGTCGGGCATTGAGCCGTGCTCAATCTCGTACCTTGCAATACAGGCAAGAACCCCTTCTTTGACTGATCCATTTTGAACTTCTTCAATATCTTGTCAAGGTACGTACTTTGTGAAAGACCAATGAGGCGTCTCGATCTATCTCTATAGATCTTGATGCCTAATATATAAGTAGCTTCTCCGAGGTCCTTCATTGAAAAACACTTGTTCAAGTAGGCCTTTATGCTTTTCAAGAATTCTATATCATTTCCCATCAACAGTATGTCATCCACATACAATATGAGAAATGCTACAGAGCTCCCACTCACTTTCTTGTAAATGTAGGCTTCTCCATAAGTCTGCATAAACCCAAACGCTTTGATCATCTCATCAAAGCGAATGTTCCAACTCCGAGATGCTTGCACGAGCCCATAAATCGAGCGTTGGAGCTTGCACACCTTGTCAGCATTCTTAGGATCGACAAAACCTTCCGGCTGCATCATATACAATTCTTCCTTAAGGAAACCATTAAGGAATGCCGTTTTGACGTCCATTTGCCATATCTCATAATCATAGAATGCAGCAATTGCTAACATGATTCGGACGGACTTTAGCTTTGCTACGGGTGAGAAAGTCTCATCGTAGTCAACCCCTTGAACTTGTCGATAACCCTTAGCGACAAGCCAAGCTTTATAGATGGTCACATTACCATCCGCGTCTGTCTTCTTCTTAAAGATCCATTTATTTTCTATGGCTCGCCGATCAACGGGCAAGTCAGTCAAAGTCCATACTTCATTTTCATACATGGATCCTATCTCGGATTTCATGGCTTCCAGCCATTTGTCAGAATCCGGGCCCACCATTGCTTCTTCATAGTTCGAAGGTTCACCGTTGTCTAACAACATGATTTCCAAGACAGGGTTGCCGTACCACTCTGGTGCGAAACGTGTCCTTGTGGACCTACGAAGTTCAGTAGCAACTTGATCTGAAGTTTCATGATCATCATCATCAACTTCCTCTCTAGTCGGTGCAGGCACCTCAGGAACATTTTCTTGAGGCTGCGCCACTTACCGGTTCAAGAGGTAATACTTCATCAAGTTCTACCTTCCTCCCACTTATTTCTTTCGAGAGAAACTCTTTCTCTAGAAAGGACCCATTCTTGGCAACAAAGATCTTGCCTTCGGATCTGAGGTAGAAGGTATACCCAACAGTTTCTTTAGGGTATCCTATGAAGACGCATTTTTCCGACTTGGGTTCGAGCTTTTTAGGTTGAAGTTTCTTGACATAAGCATCGCATCCCCAAACTTTTAGAAACGACAGCTTAGGTTTCTTCCCAAACCATAATTCATACGGTGTCGTCTCAACGGATTTCGACGGAGCCCTATTTAAAGTGAATGCGGCAGTCTCTAAAGCATAGCCCCAAAATGATAGCGGTAAATTGGTAAGAGACATCATAGATCGCACCATATCTAATAGAGTGCGATTACGACGTTCGGACACACCATTACGCTGAGGTGTTCCAGGCGTCGTTAGTTGTGAAACTGTTCCACATTTTCTTAAGTGTGTGCCAAATTCGTGACTCAAGTATTCTCCCCCACGATCTGATCGGAAGAACTTGATTTTCCTGTCACGTTGATTCTCAACCTCACTTTGAAATTCCTTGAACTTTTCAGAGGTCTAAGACTTGTGTTTCATTAAGTATACATACCCATATCTACTCAAGTCATCAGTGAGGGTGAGAACATAACGATAGCCACCGCGAGCCTCAACACTCATTGGACCGCACACATCAGTATGTATGATTTCCAATAAGTTGGTTGCTCGCTCCATTGTTCCTGAGAATGGAGTCTTGGTCATTTTACCCATGAGGCATGGTTCGCACGTGTTAAATGATTCGTAATCAAGAGACTCTAAAAGTCCATCTGCATGGAGCTTCTTCATGCGTTTGACACCTATGTGACCAAGGCGGCAGTGCCACAAGTATGTGGGACTATCATTATCAACCTTACATCTTTTGGTATTCACACTATGAATATGTGTAGCATTACGCTCGAGATTCATTAGGAATAAACCATTCACCATCGGAGCATGACCATAAAACATATCTCTCATATAAATAGAACAACCATTATTCTTGGATTTAAATGAGTAGCCATCTCGTATTAAACGAGATCCTGATACAATGTTCATGCTCAAAGCTGGCACTAAATAACAATTATTGAGGTTTAAAACTAATCCCATAGGTAAATGTAGAGGTAGCGTGCCGACGGCGATCACATCGACCTTGGAACCATTCCCGACGCGCATCGTCACCTCGTCCTTCGCCAGTCTCCGTTTATTCCGCAGCTCCTGCTTTGAGTTACAAATGTGAGCAACCGCACCGGTATCAAATACCTAGGAGCTACTATGAGTACTCGTAAGGTACACATCAATTACATGTATATCACATATACCTTTCGTGATGCCGGCCTTCTTGTCCGCTAAGTATTTGGGGCAGTTCCGCTTCCAGTGACCACTTCCCTTGCAATAAAACACTCAGTCTCAGGCTTGGGTCCATTCTTTGGCTTCTTCCCGGCAGCTTGCTTACCGGGCGCGGCAACTCCCTTGCCGTCCTTCTTGAAGTTCTTCTTACCCTTGCCTTTCTTGAACTTAGTGGTTTTATTCACCATGAACAATTGATGTTCCTTTTTGATTTCCACCTCTGCTGATTTCAGCATTGAATACACCTGAGGAATGGTATTTTCCATCCCCTGCATATTGTAGTTCATCACAAAGCTCTTGTAGCTCGGTGGAAGCGACTGAAGGATTCTGTCAATGACCGCGTCATCCGGGAGATTAACTCCCAGCTGAGTCAAGCGGTTATGCAACCCAGACATTTGGAGTATGTGCTCGCTGACAGAACTATTTTCCTCCATCTTACAGCTGAAGAACTTGTCGGAGACTTCATATCTCTCGACCCAGGCATGAGCTTGAAAAACCATTTTCAGCTCTTCGAACATCTCATATGCTCTGTGTCTCTCAAAACGCTTTGGAGCCCCGGTTCTAAGTTGTAAAGCATGCCGCACTGAACGAGGGAGTAATCATCAGCACGTGTCTGCCAAGCGTTCATAACGTCTTGGTTCTGTGGGACGGGTGCGTCACCTAGCGGTGCTTATAGGACATAATCTTTCTTGGCATCTATGAGGATGATCCTCAGGTTTCGGACCCAGTCCGTATAGTTGCTGCCATCATCTTTCAGCTTGGTTTTCTCTAGGAACGCGTTGAAGTTGAGGACAATGTGGGCCATTTGATCTACAAGACATATTGTAAAGATTTTAGACTAAGTTCATGATAATTAAGTTCATCTAATCAAATTATTAAATGAACTCCCACTCAGATAGAAATCCCTCCAGTCATCTAAGTATAACATGATCCGAGTTAACTAGGCTGTGTCCGATCATCACGTGAGACGGACTAGTCAACATCGGTGAACATCTTCATGTTGATCGTATCTTCTATATGACTCATGCTCGACCTTTCGGTCTTCTGTGTTTCGAGGCCATGTCTGTACATGCTAGGCTCGTCAAGTCAACCTAAGTGTATTGCGTGTGCAAATCTGTCTTACACCCGTTGTATTCGAACGTTAGAATCTATCACACCCGATCATCACGTGGTGCTTCGAAACAACGAACCTTCACAACGGTGCACAGTTAGGGGGAACACTTTCTTGAAATTATTACGAGGGATCATCTTATTTAAGCTACCGTCGTTCTAAGCAAATAAGATGTAAAACATGATAAACATCACATGCAATCAAATAGTGACATGATATGGCCAATATCATTTGCTCCTTTGATCTCCATCTTCGGGGCTCCATGATCATCGTTGTCACCGGCATGACACCATGATCTCCATCATCATGATCTCCATCATTGTGTCTTCTTGAAGTTGTCTCGTCATCTATTACTTCTACTACTATGGCTAACGCTTTAGCAATAAAGTAAAGTAATTACATGACGTTTATGTTGACACGCAGGTCATAAATAAATAAAGACAACTCCTATGGCTCCTGCCGGTTGTCATACTCATCGACATGCAAGTCGTGATTCCTATTACAAGAACGTGATCAATCTCATACATCACATATATCATTCATCATTCATCACAACCTTTGGCCATATCACATCACAAAACACTTGCTGCAAAAACAAGTTAGACGTCCTCTAATTGTTGTTGCAAGTTTTTACGTGGCTGCTATAGGTTTCTAGCAAGAACGTTTCTTACCTACGCCAAAACCACAACGTGAATTGCCAATTTCTATTTACCCTTCATAAGGACCCTGTTCATCGAATCCGATCCGACTAAAGTGGGAGAGACAGACACCCGCCAGCCACCTTATGCAACTAGTGCATGTCAGTCGGTGGAACCGGTCTCACGTAAGCATACGTGTAAGGTTGGTCCGGGCCGCTTCATCCCACGATGCCGCCGAATCAAGGTAAGACTAGTAACGGCAAGCAAATTGACAACATCTACGCCCACAACTACTTTGTGTTCTACTCGTGCATAGTAACTACGCATAGACCTAGCTCATGATGCCACTGTTGGGGAACGTAGCAGAATTTTAAAATTTTCTACGCATCACCAAGATCAATCTATGGAGTCATCTATCAATGAGGGAAAGAGGAGTGCATCTACATACCCTTGTAGATCAAGAGCGGAAGCGTTCAAGAAAACGGGGTTGATGGAGTCGTACTCGACGTGATTCAAATCACCGAAGACCAAGTGCCGAATGGACAGCACCTCCGCGTTCAACACATGTACGGTTGGGAAGACGTCTCCTCCAACTTGATCCAGCAAGGGGGAAGGTGAGGTTGATGAAGATCCAGCAGCACGACGGCGTGGTGGTGGAAGCAACGGTGATCTCGGCAGGGCTTCACCAAGCGTTAGGAGACGGAGGAGTGTCACGGGAGGGAGAGGGAGAGGCCAGGGGCTTGGGTGTGCAGCCCTCCCTCCCCCCACTATATATAGGGTGCCTAGGGGGGGGCGCCGTCCCTAGGAGATCCAATCTCCTAGGGGGGGCGGCGGCCAAGGGGGTGCCTTGCCCCCCAAGGCAAGGGTGGCGCCCCCACCCCTAGGGTTTCTAACCCTAGGCGCAGGGGGAGGCCCAAGGGGGGCGCACCAACCCACTAGGGGCTGGTTGCCCTCCCACTTCAGCCCATGGGGCCCTCCGGGATAGGTGGCCCCACCCGGTGGACCCCCGGGACCCTTCCGGTGGACCCCCGGGACCCTTCCGGTGGTCCCGGTACAATACCGGTGACCCCCGAAACCTTCCCGATGGCCGAAACTGGTTTTCCTATATATGAAACTTTACCTTGACGTTCGGGATCTCATCCGGGACTCCGAACAACTTTCGGGTTACCGTGTGCTAATATCTCTACAACCCTAGCGTCACCGAACCTTAAGTGTGTAGACCCTACGGGTTCGGGAGACATGCAGACATGACCGAGAAGCCTCTCCGGTCAATAACCAACAGCGGGATCTGGATACCCATGTTGGCTCCCACATGCTCCACGATGATCTCATCGGATGAACCACGATGTCGAGGATTCAATCAATCTGTATACAATTCCCTTTGTCAATCGGTACGTTACTTGCCCGAGACTCGATCGTTGGTATCCCAATACCTTGTTCAGTCTCGTTACCGGCAAGTCACTTTACTCGTACCGTAATGCATGATCCCGTGATCAACCACTTGATCACATTGAGCTCATTATGATGATGCATTACCGAGTGGGCCCAAAGATACCTCTCCGTCATACGGAGTGACAAATCCCAGTCTCGATTCGTGCCAACCCAACAGACACTTTCGGAGATACCTGTAATGTACCTTTATAGTCACCTAGTTACGTTGTGACGTTTGGCACACCCAAGGCACTCCTACGGTATCCGGGAGTTGCACAATCTCATGGTCTAAGGAAATGATACTTGACATTCAGAAAAGCTACAGCAAACGAACTACACGATCTTTGAGCTAAGCTTAGGATTGGGTCTTGTCCATCACATCATTCTCCTAATGATGTGATCCCGTTATCAATGACATCCAATGTCCATAGTCAGGAAACCATGACTATCTTTTGATCAATGAGCTAGTCAACTAGAGGCTCACTAGGGACGTGTTGTGGTCTATGTATCCACACATGTATTACGATTTCCGGATAACACAATTATAGCATGAACAATAGACAATTATCATGAACAAAGAAATATAATAATAACCATTTTATTATTGCCTCTAGGGCATATTTCCAACATTGCTACGACGAGTAAGAGTTACGTTGTAGGGTTACGGTCTACAATCAACTTGCCGTTGGCATTGATGGACTCCACACCCTTATGTTTGTTTCCGCTGAGACTTATGAGGTATATATCAGTTTTACATTATTTATACATGTGATTGCACTTCGATATATACATTGATGTACTGTGTGTGCCAGCATACCGATCCAGGGATGTCACGGATACCCAGAGGCTTGACCGTTTGAGGTCGGGTCGCTACAGAGATGGTATCAGAGCACATGTTGATTGTAGGACGCGACCCTAGAAACTGGAAAGCCCTTAGGAAAGAACTCTCTAAAACTTAATTTTCAAAAAGATCCTCTACCTCTCTTCTTTTCTAAGTGTTATAAAATCTTTCCTTTTATCTTGAATAGTTAGACAATACCCTTTTCCCTTTGACCACACGGATGATCAACTGATGAGACCCCTCCGAGAAGGGCAAGATATCGGACTTCGCCATACACTGGAAGAATTGAAGCTACAACAGTCGAAGCCTTTGAAGAATTGAAGAATTTGAAGACACCGACAAATTCCAAGATTTATATGACCTTTAGAGGACTAAACCCTTGTTGTATACTCACGTTAGATGCGATGATTTGTGAGCTGTCATATTTTGTGTGTGTTTTCCGACAGCAACAAATAAAACTTATTTTCAAAACTATATTGTGTGTATTGTGTGTATCTCTCTCTATCTCTCTCGTATCTCATCCCAAAACCCTTGGACCCAATAGATGATGAATGAAGATGGACTTGTATTCTCTGAACCGATCACTCAGTTGGAGGCAGAGCTATGGATTCAAAACATGGAGAATCACTTCAGGAGCAATTTGGTTGCAAGGAAGTATGAGGTTCAATACGCTCTTCAGTACTTTACAAAAAGTGTTGCAACCTGGTGGAAAATGCATCACGCCATACAAGGATGTAATCGAGCAAAAACTTGGGAGGAACTGAAGAAGACTTTGTTGGGATCCCGTCTTATCTAGAAGCACAGTGATAAACCGAAAAAGAAACCTTGTGCCTGCAAGATATGCGGAGAAATAGGACATACCCATGAAGAACACAAGGATGGATGCCCTCATTGTGAAGGAAATCACCAAGCTGAAGAATGTCCAACCATGAAGGTTACTTGTTTCTTGTGTGAAGGAACTACACACTACCCTGCCCAGTGTCATATTTATCCCAAGGTACAAGAAATTACCAAGCAGCAGAAGTAAGCAGTGAAAGAAGCCCTCAGGGAAAGTTTAAGAAAATCGATGATGAAAGAAGATGTTGACGGCCCTAATGGAGAAAGCCTAAACAGATTTTACTCCAATGCTTGCTATTCATGTGGAGAAGAAGGACATTTTTCACAATATTGCATGAAGGAAAACCAAGAGTATCTGGGAGACTTCCCGATAGAAGAAGTGGAGTTTGATCCACATGAGATAGAAGAATTGATCGGAACGAAGAAGTCCAGGAAGAGAAAGAGCATGTATCCCCAGAACAACCCAATTTCTGCAGAAAAGGACCTGAGTCAAATCACTTGTTACAGATGCAAGGATTTAGGTCATTACGCTAGCAAATGCCCAGCAAGGGAGCCAAGAACCCAAGGAGCCAAGATAACCACCAGGAAGCCCCTGGATTTGTCTGAAGTCATTTGTTTATGCTGCAAAGGAGTAGGACATTTTGCCAGAGAATGTTCAGACCCGAGGAGAGCTTGAGCAGAGTAGTTGAGATCTTGATATTGGAATAAAGCATGTAATAAAGTTGGAACACACTTTTATTTTCGTTGGGGATGTTGAGTTGAGTTGTGAAATGGAAATTGTAATAGCTCATGAAGCAATAAAAGTTGAGGTGTTTGGAATCTCATATGAAATGTTATGAGTTGTTTGTTGGTTGTGAGTTCCTCTCTCACTATGTCACCCAGACTTAAACCTTGAACCCATGGACAAGCTGATTACAAACCTTTCCCCGAAAAATAACCACATTTCACCCAAGGAAATACATACAGTATCCTGAGTACCCTTCTATCTTATACATGCAGATGACAACCCTTTACGAGTCTTTTCTCAAGGGCTCGGAAACGATCATGACCCTGACTGGTGATCAGGATTACCCAAAAATCCTGAAGGACATGATGAAGCATATTCATCTTGAAGGAGATGCAGTCTACAAGGGTTATCCTTTCATGGAGAATGGAGTTAAACTTTGGTACGTGGAAGTACACCTCCACCATGTGAAGGGAGTTTACCCAAAGACTATGGGTCAATACTTTTTCATTTCTCGAGTACCACGAGCAACATTCTTTGATTCTATTCGTGAAGCTGCCATGGAAGCCATACGTCAGATGGGAGAAATACTAGAAGCAAGACTCCGTCATACTCAGGAATACTTGAGGGAGGTGCATGCAGAGATGATTGAGATGAAGCTCATGGCCACCATGATGAAGCAAAACATCAATGATTTGAAGGATCACATCGCACAATTCTAGTGGGACTGAAGCATCTTAAAGTAGGGCAAAAGAATAAAGATGGAAGTAATGCTTGGACATGCCAAACTATGTGGGTGGCAGCTTTTGTAATAGTGTACCTTTGAAATTTGAGTTTTGAGTAGTGGTTAAGGATGTAATAAAGGATTTGATATGAAGAGAATATGAATTATGGATGAACCAGTGCATTTTTTGGCGTTACTTTTTTGTGTGAACACTTGACCAATGGAAAAGAAAATGTATTCCATAGAGTGGAATTTGGACAAATGAGTTGGAGTTTTGTTTTAGTTATGATGGTTACCCCAAGAGTATGAAGGAATGAAGTACTATTGGATTTAAAGGAGATGTAATATTGGAATATGGAACAATAGTAACTCCAAGGATGGGTTAAAGATATACAAGTGTTGAAGTGGGCCATAACCCACAGGACCCAGGATTTGATAAGGAAACAAGCACAATCTTGTTGAAGAACATAATTCTGAAAGAAGCTATGATTTCATCAGCATACGTTTCATAGGAGGTTACGTAAAACCTGAGAGTTGTGAAGAAACGATAGAGATTTTGTGTGGCTTGCAGAACCAAGGGATTTATCCGAACCCGGTTCGTGGAGAAGAGAAGTTCTGCAATGCTTGTGAGGATGCCCAAGTGTTAGAAAACGCGATTCACTATTTGCGTATGTGGTAATGATTCAAGTACGAGATGGATTGGCCCCCATACCGGAGACTTCTATCATGAACTATCATATGTTGATGGAAAATCAGATAGCCTTAAAACCCTAGAAGAGTGTCGACACGACAAGCCAAAAGCCTTAGAATGGCAGGACGATGGAAACCCTGTACAAGCACTTGCTGCCAATCATAGGTTATGCGGTGAGGTTCAGCCCAGACCCATTTCCTGTAGGAGAAACCAAAATTTGTCGACCACCATGAGGTTTTCGATAGTTGTTTAGCATTGGTGTCAGACCTGTCAAGTCTCAGAAGGATCCTATTTTGATGCAAGGACTCTTGATTTTGAGGAAAAGGCCATGCCCTTACCAGAAGAGCAAAAGTGAAGGAGTTATCTCGGAGAATATGAGAAAACCGACACCGTCAACGCAAAGGATGGAGTACATGAGTTTTGTGGGAACCGTGACCATGCTTTTAAGGGTGGTAGCACCCCATACCTCTTGGGTTGATTAATGGATTTCCAAGAAGACCCCCCAAACCTAACCTTCTTTCTAGCCTCTCAGAATCTCGAGGACGAGATTCATTTTAAGGGTGGTAGTTTGTAACATCCCAAAATTCTAAATTTTGGAATGTTATACTAAATAATTAATTATGACTGTTTGTTTGATTGTTGTGTGAAAGATGGTGTGAAATTGAGTGGAAATTGATTTTTTTAAAGTTGAATGAGAGGGAATAAAAGGACTTTCCCAAAACTTTCATCTTACATTTTTCTTGATCTCCATGAATTCAAAGTCATCTCATCACAAGACCCTAGAGTGAAGATAATATGACTTCTTCCATTTGAAGAAATAAAAAAAGGGGTTGAAAATGATTTGAATTCCATTTGAAATATTTCAAACTTAGAAACTTTAAGCAACTCAATGAGTTCATGAGGGAAGATAAAATGACTTCTTCAAATTCTAAGAAAGAGAGTTGGAAGTTTCAAAGGAATAATTTGAAGTCACTTTGAAGTTATTTGAATTTCCAAGTTTCAAATCCTCTTGGAAAATTATTTAGTTTTAATTCAAATTATTTTTCTCCTAAAAATAAATAAATAAATGGAAATAAGGGTAAAATGATTCCCTTCAATGGAAAATTAGGAGAAAATAAATTTGAAATCATTTTGCTATTTTAAAAATGATTTTTATTGATTTTAAAAGCAACAGTAGCACTGTTTGACTTTTATGAATTTTTATGGAATTTAGTTGAACTTGAGAAATAGTTCATCTTATTCTTGGTAATTTTCTGAACATTTTGGTATATAATATGCCTATGTAATTTTTTATTTACTTTATTCTACTGCAGTTTTCCTTTATGTTTTTTTAAAAGAAAAAAAACGCACACACGCACCGCCTGGACCGGGACACTGTTCGGCCCAGAGGCAAACGAGCCGGCCCGCTCCGCCTTTCAGCCCACGGTCTGCCCCGCGCCCGAGCGCCCTTTGCGTCGGTCGACTGCCAGCGCCTCCCCCTCGCTATCCTCTCGCCGCTGCCGCTGACTAGCGGGGCCCATCCCCAGGTCGCCCCCAACCTCCCGCCGCGCCGCTCGGAACCAGATCGCGCGTGTGCCGCCCGCAACTGCCGGCCGCTCCGCTCGGGATAGAGCTCATCCCCTCACCACCGGAGCACCGGACTACACCTATAAATGCCCCGACTCCCCTCTGTCGATCTCGCCGTCTCGCATCTACCCATGCCGCTTGTAGCCGCCTCCTCGTCGTTTGCATCTCGCCGGAGCCGAGGTCTTCGACGGTCCATTCCGTCGTCAGTGAGCCCCTCCGGTACCTACCTTCATCTTCTATCGACTCTCCTACTCCTCTCACATCTCCTTGACATCTTGCTTTGTCTTAGTTCGAGCCGGAACAATGCCTCGATCGACACCGACCTCGCCGGAGCGCCCGGAGCACAGGAGCTCTACCGCCTTTGCCCCTCTCGACTCTGACGCCCCGAGGAACCCCGCCACCACCACCGAGCGCGTCGCGTCGCGCCGCATCTCCCCATCGCCTTCCCTGCCGCCGAGGACCGCCGCAGCCGCCGCCCCACCGATGGAGAACCCCGCCGGAGCACGGAGCCCCTCGTCCTCGCGCCGCCCATCCGGACGCCCCGAGGATCCCCGCCACCACCACCGCGACGCCCGCGCCACGCCGCACCCCTCCGTCCACTTCGCCACCGTCGAAGCCCGCCGGAACCGTCGCCCCGTCGATGCCGAGGTCCTAGCCAACGCCGGTGCCGCCGCAGTTGCCCTCTGTGAGCCGCCCTGCCTCCTCGTTCTTTTCTAAGTCTAGGTTTTTTTGTGAACCGTTACACAAAAAACCCACCGGTTATATTTTTACCGATCGGTTCACTTAGTTTAGCCGCGGTAGCCCTTTTTCTTATATGTCGACCGTTCGCCGGTTAAGCTCCGCAACGAATGGGTATGCACCAATAGGAATTTGCCATGTGTTAGGGACCTATTTGCGATAGTTTTCTTCACTGTTTAGTCCCTGTAATTAACAGATTAGTCCCTAAACTTAGAAGAGCCACAACTTTTTAACCATAAGTCCAAATTCGACGAAACTAGCGGAAATTTTTTCGTCTCGAATAGCTTTATCCAGAGAACCAGCTTTGAAAACTTTTGGCCAATTTCAAATTTGAATTTATTCAGGTTCGAATTCATGCTTCAACTGGCCATATCTCCTAAACCGTAACTTCGATTGATGTGATTCTTTTTGCACCATGTCACCATAGCCAAACCCTACCACTTGGACCATTGTCACATATTTTCACACACCTAGGATCTGTCCAGGATAGTTTTATTACTATGCAAGTATGCACGATAGATCACATCACGGTTTTGCACCTTATGTCACTTATTGTTGGCACCTAGAATTATTTGCATGCAAGTTATGTGTGTTTGGTTTCCATTTGGTTTTCTGAGTCCTTTTTGTTGCATGTTATTGCTCTCTGGAATGATTGCTTATGTACATTATTTTACTTTGACGATAGACTGTCCGGAGTGCGAAGCCGAGTAATATCGATCTCTAGAATTCAACTATCAGTATCAAGGCAAGTTCACATTTGACCATTCTTCCAATTACCTATGTTTATATTATGCACTTAGTCATTTTGTGGTAGGATTGCATGGTAGGATTTATTGTTGCCAGATGGCTATGCCGTTACCTAGTAGTTCATTTGAGGTAGGTCTGATCTATACATCATCGTCACCACCGTGTAAGTTTATTTTTGCCTCGCTAAATGTAGACGTGGTTTGGGAAGCGAACATGGCGAGACATGAGTGACAAAGTAGTAACCAGGACCAAGACTTGTAAATGAACTACCTG
This sequence comes from Triticum urartu, assembly GCF_003073215.2. Lineage (NCBI taxonomy): Eukaryota > Viridiplantae > Streptophyta > Magnoliopsida > Poales > Poaceae > Triticum > Triticum urartu. The sequence continues at coordinate 407,215,116 of NC_053024.1, forward strand.
GTTGGTATTTGGTTTGAATGGTGGTGAAGTACAGTGGGAGCATGCATGGTTAATCTATGGTGGTGCACCACTAGTGGTCGGCCGCCCAGGCTCAAAGAGATC
>NC_053024.1:407216217-407251001 GCF_003073215.2 Triticum urartu
AGCACTTGATCGTTTAGTATGTTGCTATTGCTTTCTTCATGACTTATACATGTTCCTATGACTATGAGATTATGCAACTCCCGTTTACCGGAGGAACACTCTGTGTGCTACCAAATGTCACAACGTAACTGGGTGATTATAAAGGTGCTCTACAGGTGTCTCCGAAGGTATTTGTTGAGTTGGCGTATTTTGAGATTAGGATTTGTCACTCTAATCGTCGAAGAGGTATCTCTGGGCCCACTCGGTAATACACATCACTATAAGCCTTGCAAGCATTGTAACTAATGAGTTAGTTGCGGGATGATGTATTACGGAACGAGTAAAGAGATTTGCCGGTAACGAGATTGAACTAGGTATCGAGATACCGACGATCGAATCTCGGGAAAGTAACATACTGATGACAAAGGGAACACCGTATGTTATTATGCGTTTTGACCGATAAAGATCTTCGTAGAATATGTAGGAGCCAATATGAGCATCGAGGTTCCGTTATTGGTTATTGATCGGAGACGTGTCTCGGTCATGTCTACATAGTTCTCGAACCCGTAGGGTCCGCACGCTTAACGTTCGGTGACGATTTGTATTATGAGTTTATGTGTTTTGATGTACCGAAGGTAGTTCGGAGTCCCGGATGAGACCGGGGACATGACAAGGAGTCTCGAAATGGTCGAGACGTAAAGATCGATATATTGGACGACTATATTCGGACATCAAAAAGGTTCCGAGTGATTCGGGTATTTTTCGGAGTACCGGCGAGTTACGGGAATTCGCCAGGGAGTATATGGGCCTTATTGGGATTTAGGGGAAAGAGAGAGGAGAGGTTGCGCCCCCCCCAATGCTTAGTCCAAATTGGACACAATGGAGGGGCGGCGTCCCCTCCTCCCTTCTCTTCTCTTTTCCCTTTCCTTCTCTCCTACTCCTACTACTTGGAAGGGCTCCTAGTTGTACTAGGAAAGGAGGAATCCTACTCCCGGTGGGAGTAGGACTCCCCTAGGGCGCTCCATAGAGAGGGCCGACCCTCCCCTTCCTCCACTCCTTTATATACGGGGAGGGGGCACCCCTTGGAGACACAACAATTGATCATTGATCTTTTAGCCGTGTGCGGTGCCCCCCTCCACCATAATCCACCTCGGTCATATCGTAGCGGTGCTTAGGCGAAGTCCTGCGTCAGTAGCATCATCATCACCGTCATCACATCGTCGTGCTGACGAAACTCTCCCATGAAGCTCTGCTGGATCGGAGTTCGTGGGACGTCATCGAGTTGAACATGTGCTAAACTCGGATGTGCCGTGCGTTCGGTACTTGGATCGGTCGGATCGTGAAGACGTACGACTACATCAACCGCGTTGTGCTAACGCTTCCGCATTTGGTCTACGAGGGTACTTAGACACACTCTCCCCTCTCGTTGCTATGCATCACCATGATCCTGTGTGTGCGTAGGAATTTTTTTGAAATTACTACGTTCCCCAACAGTGGCATCCGAGCCAAGTTTATGCGTAGATGTTATATGCACGAGTAGAACACAAGTGAGTTGTGGGCGATACAAGTCATACTACTTACCAGAATGTCATACTTTGGTTTAGCGGTATTGTTGGATGAAGCGGCCCGGACAGACATTACGTGTACGCTTACGTGAGACTGGTTCTACCGATGTGCTTTGCACACAGGTGGCTGGCCGGTGTCAGTTTCTCCAACTTTAGTTGAACCGAGTGTGGCTACGCCCGGTCCTTGAGAAGGTTAAAACAACACTAATTTGACAAACTATCGTTGTGGTTTTGATGCGTAGGTAAGAACGGTTCTTACTCAGCCCGTAGCAGCCATGTAAAACTTGCAACAACAAAGTAGAGGACGTCTAACTTGTTTTTGCAGGGCATGTTGTGATGTGATATGGTCAAGACGTGATGAGATATAAATTGTTGTATGAGATGATCATGTTTTGTTAAAGTTATTGGCAACTGGCAAAAGCCTTATTGTTGTCTGTTTATTGCATAAGATGCAAGCACCAAACAATTGCTTTACTTTATCGCTATGCGATAGCAATAGTTGCAAGAGCAATAGTTGGCGAGACGAGCATGTGACGACACATTGATAGAGATCAAGATGATGGAGATCATGGTGTCATGCCGGTGACGATAGAGATCATGACAGTACTTTGGAGATAGAGATCAAAGGCGCAAGATGATCATGGCCATATCATGTCACATATTTCGATTGCATGTGATGTTTATCCTTTATGCATCTTATTCTGCTTTGTTTGACGGTAGCATTATAATATGATCTCTCACTAAATTTCAAGGTAAAAGTGTTCTCCCTGAGTATGCACCATTGCCAAAGTTCGTCGTGCCGAGACACCACGTGATGATCGGGTGTGATAAGCTCAACGTTCATCTACAATGGGTGTAAGAAAATTTTACACACGTAGAATACTCGGGTTAAACTTGACGAGCCTAGCATATGCAGATATGGCCTCAGAACACTGGAGACCGAAAGGTCGAGCGTGAATCATATAGTAGATATGATCAACATAGTGATGTTCACCATTGAAAACTACTCCATCTCACGTGATGATCGGACATGGTTTAGTTGATTTGGATCACGTGATCATTTATATGACTAGAGGGATGTCTATCTAAGTGGGAGTTCTTAAGTAATATGATTAATTGAACTTTAAATTTATCATGAACTTAGTCCTGATAGTATTTGCATATCTATGTTGTAGATCAATTGCTCGCGTGTAGCTTCCCCGTTTTATTTTTTATATGTTCCTAGAGAAAAACTAAGTTGAAAGATGTTAGTAGCAATGATGCGGATTAGATCCGTGATCTGAGGATTATCCTCATTGCTGCACAGAAGAATTATGTCCTTGATGCACCACTAGGTGACAGACCGATTGCAGGAGCAGATGCAGATGTTATGAACGTTTGGCAAGCTCGATATGATGACTACTTGATAGTTTAGTGCACCATGCTTTACGACTTAGAATCGGGGCTTCAAAGACGTTTTGAACACCACGGAACATATACAATGTTCTAAGAGTTGAAATGGTATTTCATACTCATGCCCATGTTGAGAGGTATGAGACCTCTGACAAGCATTTTGCCTACAAGATGGAGGAGAATAGCTCAGCTAGTGAGCATGTGCTCAGAATGTCTGAGCACTACAATCACTTGAATCAAGTGGGAGTTAATCTTCCAGATAAGGTAGTGATTGACAGAGTTCTCTAGTCACTATCACCAAGTTACTGGAACTTCGTGATGAACTATAATATGCAAGGGATAACGGAAACGATTCCCAAGCTCTTCCTGATGCTAAAATCGACGAAGGTAGAAATCAAGAAAAGCATCAAGTGTTGATGGTTGACAAGACCACTAGTTTGAAGAAAAGGGCAAAGGGAAGAAGGGGAACTTCAAGAAGAATGACAAGCAAGTTGTTGCTCAAGTGAAGAATCCCAATTCTAGACCTAAGCCTGAGACTAAGTGCTTCTACTGCAAAGGGACTGGTCACTGGAAGCAGAACTACCCCATGTATTTGGCGGATAAGAAGGATGGCAAAAAGAACAAAGTTATATTTGATATACATGTTATTGATGTGTACTTTACTAGTGTTGATAGCAACCCCTCAGTATTTGATACTAGTTCAGTTGCTAAAGATTAGTAACTCAAAACAGGAATTTCAGAATGAACAGAGACTAGTTAAGGGTGAAGTGACGATGTGTGTTGGAAATAGTTCCAAGAATGATATGATCATCATCGCACACTCCCTATACTTTCGGGATTAGTGTTGAACCTAAATAAATGTTATTTGGTGTTTGCGTTAAGCATGAATATGATTTGATCATGTTTATTGCAATACGATTATTCATTTAAAGTCAGAGAATAATTGTTGTTCTGTTTACATGAATAAAACCTTCAATGGTCATACACCCAAGGTGAATGGTTTATTGAATCTCGATCGTAGTGATACACATATGCATAATATTGAAGCCAAAAGATGCAAAGTTAATAATGATAGTGCAACTTATTTGTGGCACTGCCATTTAGGTCATATTGGTGTAAAGCGCATGAAGAAAATCCATGTTGACGGGCTTTTGGAATCACTTGATTATGAATCAGTTGATGCTTGCGAACCATGCTTCATAGGCAAGATGACTAAGACTCCGTTCTCCAAAACAATGGAGCAAGCAACTGACTTATTGGAAATAATACATACTGATGTATGCGATCCGATAAGTGTTGAGGCTCGTGGCGGGTATCGTTATTTTCTGACCTTCACAGATGATTTAAGTAGATATGGGTATATCTACTTGATGAAACATTAGTCTAAAACATTTGAAAAGTTCAAAGAATTTCAGAGTGAAGTGGGAAATCATCGTGACAAGAAAATAAAGTTTCTACGTTCTGATCGCGGAGACGAATATTTGAGTTACAAGTTTGGTATTCAATTAAAAACAATGTGGAATAGTTTCACAAAATTCGTGCCACCTGGAACACCACAGCGTAATGGTGTGTCCGAACGTCATAACCATACTTTATTAGATATGGTGCGATCTATGATGTCTCTTACCGATTTATCACTATCATGTTGGAGTTATGCATTAGAGACAGCTGCATTCACGTTAAACATGGTACCATCTAAATCCGTTGAGACGACACCATATGAACCGTGGTTTGGCTAGAAACCTAAGTTGTCGTTTCTTAAAGTTTGGGGCTGCGATGCTTATGTGAAAAAGTTTCAACCTGATAAGCTCGAACCCAAATTGGAGAAATGTGTCTTCATAGAATACCCAAAGGAAATTGTTGGGTACACCTTCTATCACAGATCCAAAGGCAAGATCTTTGTTGCTAAAAGTGGATCCTTTCTAGAGAAGGAGTTTCTCTCGAAAGAAGTGAGTGGGAGGAATGTAGAACTTGATGAGGTAATTGTACCTTCTCCCGAATTGGAAAGTAGTTCATCACAGAAATCAGTTCCAGTGATCTCTACACCAATTAGTAAGGAAGCTAATGATGATGATCATGAAACTTCAGATCAAGTTACTACCGAACCTCGTAGGACAACCAGAGTATGGTCCGCACCAGAGTGGTACGGTAATCCTGTTCTGGAGGTCGTGTTAATTGATCATGATGAACCTACGAACTATGAGGAAGTGATGATGAGCCAGATTCCGCGAAATGGCTTGAGGCCATGAAATCTGAGATGGGATCCATGTATGAGAACAAAGTGTGGACTTTGGTTGACTTTCCCGATGATCGGCAAGCCATAGAAAAATAAATGGATCTTCAAGAGGAAGACAGACGTTGATAGTAGTGTTACTATCTACAAAGCTAGACTTGTCGAAAAAGGTTTTGACAAAGTTCAAGGTGTTGACTATGATGAGATTTTCTCACTCGTAGCGATGCTTAAGTCTGTCCGAATCATGTTAGCAAATGCCACATTTTATGAAATCTGGCAAATGGATGTCAAAACTACATTCCTTAATGGATTTCTTAAAGAAGAGTTGTATATGATGCAACCAGAAGGTTTTGTCAATCCTAAAGGTGCTAACAAAATGTGCAAGCTCCAGCGATCCATCTATGGACTAGAGCAAGCATCTCAGAGTTGGAATATACGCTTTGATGAGTTGATCAAAGCATATAGTTTTATACAGACTTGTGGTGAAGCCTGTATTTACAAGAAAGTGAGTGGGAGCACTACAGCATTTCTGATAAATATATGTGAATGACATATTGTTGATCGGAAATAATGTAGAATTTTCTGGAAAGCATAAAGGAGTATTTGAAAGGAGTTTTTCAAATAAAGACCTCAGTGAAGCTACTTACATATTGAGCATCAAGATCTATAGAGATAGATCAAGACGCTTGATAAGTTTTTCCAATGAGTACATACCTTGACAAGATTTTGAAGTAGTTCAAAATGGAACAGTAAAAGAAAGAGTTCTTACCTGTGTTACAAGGTGTGAAATTGAGTAAGACTCAAAGCCCGACCACGGCAGAAGATAGAAAGAGAATGAAAGTCATTCCCTATGCCTCAGCCATAGTTTCTATAAAGTATGCCATGCTATATACCAGATCTATTGTATACCCTACACTGAGTTTAGCAAGGGATTACAATAGTGATCTAGGAGTAGATCATTGGAAAATGGTCAAAATTATCCTTAGTGGAATAAGGATATGTTTCTAGATTATGGAGGTGACAAAAGGTTCGTCGTAAAGGGTTACGTCGATGCAAATTTTGACACTGATCCAGATGACTCTAAGTCTCAATCTGGATACATTTTGAAAGTGGGAGAAATTATCTAGAGTAGCTCCGTGCAGAGCATTGTTGACATAGAAATTTGCAAAATACATACGGATCTGAATGTGGCAGACCCGTAGACTAAACTTCTCTCACAAGCAAAACATGATCACACCTTAGTACTCTTTGGTTGTTAATCACATAGCAAAGTGAACTAGATTATTGGCTCTAGTAAACCCTTTGGGTGTTGGTCACATGACGATGTGAACTATGGGTGTTAATCACATGGTGATGTGAACTATTGGTGTTAAATCACATGGCGATGTGAACTAGATTATTGACTCTAGTGCAAGTGGGAGACTGAAGGAAATATGCCCTAGAAGCAATAATAAAGTTATTATTTATTTCCTTATTTCATGATAAATGTCTATTATTCATGCTAGAATTGTATTAACCGGAAACATAATACATGTGTGAATACATAGACAAACATAGTGTCACTAGTATGCCTCTACTTGACTAGCTCATTAATCAAAGATGGTTAAGTTTCCTAACCATAGACATGAGTTGTCATTTGATTAACGAGATCACATCATTAGGAGAATGATGTGATTGACTTGACCCATTCCGTTAGCTTAGCAGTTGATCGTTTAGTATGTTGCTATTGCTTTCTTCATGACTTATACATGTTCCTATGACTATGAGATTATGCAACTCCCGTTTACTGGAGGAACACTATGTGTGCTACCAAACGTCACAATGTAACTGGGTGATTATAAAGGTGCTGTACATGTGTCTCCGAAGGTACTTGTTCAGTTGGCGTATTTCGAGATTAGGATTTGTCACTCCGATTGCCGGAGCGGTATCTATGGGCCCACTCGGTAATACACATCACTATAAGCCTTGCAAGCATTGTAACTAATGAGTTAGTTGTGGGATGATGTATTAAGGAACGAGTAAAGAGACTTGCCGGTAACGAGATTGAACTAGGTATTGAGTGTTGGGGAACGTTGCAGAAAACAAAAAATTTCCTACGGTTTCACCAAGATCCATCTAGGAGTTCATCTAGCAACGAGTGATAGGATTGCATCTACATACCTTTGTAGATCACGCGCGGAAGCGTTCAAAGAACGGGGATGAGGAAGGCATACTCGACGTGATCCAAATCACCGGAGATCCTAGCGCCGAACGGACGGCACCTCCGCGTTCAACACATGTACGGTCAGCGTAACGTCTCCTTCTTATTGATCCAGCAAGGGGGAAGGAGAGGTTGAGGGAGATGGCTCCAGCAGCAGCACGACGGCGTGGTGTTGTTGGAGCTGCAGTACTCCGGCAGGGCTTCGCTAAGCTCTATGGAGGAGGAGGAGGTGTTGGAGAGGGAGAGGGAGGCACCATAGATCAAGGTAAGAAGTCCTCCATCTCCCCACTATATATAGGAGGGCCAAGGGGGGGCGCCGGCCCTAGGAGATCTAATCTCCTAGGGGGGTGCGGCCAAGGGGAGGAATCCCTCCTCCCCAAGGCACCTAGGAGGTGCCTTCCCCTCCTAGGACTCTTCCTTTAGGGTTTCCCCCACCCTAGGCGCATGGGCCCTAGGGGGAAGTGGCGCCCCAGCCCACTTTGGGCTGGATCCCTTCCCACTTCAGCCCATGGGGCCCTCCGGGATAGGTGGCCCCACCCGGTGGACCCCCGGGACCCTTCCGGTGGTCCCGGTACAATACTGGCGACCCCGAAACTTGTCCCGATGCCCGAAATAGCACTTCCTATATATAATTCTTTACCTCCGGACCATTATGGAACTCCTCGTGACGTCCGAGATCTCATCCGGGACTCCGAACAACATTCGGGTTACTGCATATAATTATCCCTACAACCCTAGCGTCACCGAACCTTAAGTGTGTAGACCCTACGGGTTCGGGAGACATGTAGACATGACCGAGATCGCTCTCCGGTCAATAACCAACAGCGGGATCTGGATACCCATGTTGGCTCCCACATGCTCCTCGATGATCTCATCGGATGAACCACGATGTCGAGGATTCAAGCAACCCCGTATACAATTCCCTTTGTCAATTGGTATGTTACTTGCCCGAGATTCGATCGTCGGTATCCCGATACCTTGTTCAATCTCGTTACCGGCAAGTCACTTTACTCGTACCGTAATGCATGATCCCGTGGTCAACCACTTGGTCACATTGAGCTTATTATGATGATGCATTACCGAGTGGGCCCAGTGATACCTCTCCATCATACGGAGTGACAAATCCCAGTCTCGATTCGTGCCAACCCAACAGACACTTTCGGAGATACCCGTAGTGCACCTTTATAGTCACCCAGTTACGTTGTGATGTTTGGCACACCCAAAGCACTCCTACGGTATCCGGGAGTTGCACAATCTCATGGTCTAATGAAATGATACTTGACATTCGAAAAAGCTCTAGCAAACGAACTACACGATCTTTGAGCTATGCTTAGGATTGGGTCTTGTCCATCACATCATTCTCCTAATGATGTGATCCCGTTATCAATGACATCTAATGTCCATAGTCAGGAAACCATGACTATCTTTTGATCAACAAGCTAGTCAACTAGAGGCTCACTAGGGACGTGTTGTGGTCTATGTATTCACACATGTATTACGATTTCCGGATAACACAATTATAGCATGAACAATAGACAATTATCATGAACAAGGAAATATAATAATAACCATTTTATTATTGCCTCTAGGGCATATTTCCAACAGTCTCCCACTTGCACTAGAGTCAATAATCTAGTTACATTGTGATGAATTGAGCACCCATAGAGTTCTGGTGTTGATCATGTTTTGCTCTAGGGAGAGGTTTAGTCAACGGATCTGCCACATTCAGGTCCGTATGTACTTTACAAATATCTATGTCTCCATTTTGAACACTTTCACGTATGGAGTTGAAGCGACACTTGATATGCCTGGTCTTCCTGTGAAACCTGGGCTCCTTGGCAAGGGCAATAGCTCCAGTGTTGTCACAGAAGAGAGTCATCGGGCCCGACGCATTGGGAATGACTCCTAGGTCGGTAATGAACTCCTTCACCCAGATTGCTTCTTGTGCTGCCTCCGAGGCTGCCATGTACTCCGCTTCACATGTAGATCCCGCCATAATGCTTTGCTTGCAACTGCACCAGCTTACTGCCCCACCATTCAAAATATACACGTATCCGGTTTGTGACTTAGAGTCATCCAGATCTGTGTCGAAGCTAGCATCGACGTAACCCTTTACGACGAGCTGTTCGTCACCTCCATAAATGAGAAACATATCCTTAGTCCTCTTTAGGTACTTCAGGATATTCTTGACCGCTGTCCAGTGTTCCATGCCGGGATTACTTTGGTACCTTCCTACCAAACTTACGGCAAGGTTTACATCAGGTCTGGTACTCAGCATGGCATACATAATAGACCCTATGGCCGAGGCATAGGGGACGACACACATCTTTTCTCTATCTTCTGTCGTGGTCGGGCATTGAGCCGTGCTCAATTGCATACCTTGCAATACAGGCAAGAACCCCTTATTGGACTGATCCATATTGAACTTCTTCAATATCTTGTCAAGGTACGTACTTTGTGAAAGACCAATGAGGCGTCTCGATCTATCTCTATAGATTTTGATGCCTAATATATAAGCAGCTTCTCCAAGGTCCTTCATTGAAAAACACTTGTTCAAGTAGGCCTTTATGCTTTCCAAGAATTCTATATCATTTCCCATCAACAGTATGTCATCCACATATAATATGAGAAATGCTACGGAGCTCCCACTCACTTTCTTGTAAACACAGACTTCTCCATAAGTCTGTGTAAACCCAAACGCTTTGATCATCTCATCAAATCGAATGTTCCAACTCTGAGATGCTTGCACCAGCCCATAGATTGAGCGTTGGAGCTTGCACACCTTGTTAGCATTCTTAGGATCGACAAAACCTTCCGGCTGCATCATATACAATTCTTCCTTAAGAAAGCCATTAAGGAATGCCGTTTTGACGTCCATTTGCCATATCTCATAATCATAGAATGCGGCAATTGCTAACATGATTCGGACGGACTTCAGCTTTGCTACGGGTGAGGAAGTCTCATCGTAGTCAACCCCTTGAACTTGTCGATAACCCTTAGAGACGAGTCGAGCCTTGTAGATGGTCACATTACCATCTGCGTCTGTCTTCTTTTTAAAGATCCATTTATTTTCTATGGCTCGCCGATCATCGGGCAAGTCAGTCAAAGTCCATACTTCGTTTTCATTCATGGATCCTATCTCGGATTTCATGGCTTCTAGCCATTTGTCGGAATCTGGGCCCGCCATTGCTTCCTCATAGTTCCAAGGTTCACCGTTGTCTAACAACATGATTTCCAAGATAGGGTTGCTGTACCACTCTGGTGCAGAACGTGTCCTTGTGGACCTACGAAGTTCAGTAGCAACTTGATCTGAAGTTTCATGATCATCATCGTTAATTTCCTCTCTAGTCGGTGCAGGCACCTCAGAAACATTTTCTTAAGCTGCGCCACTCTCCGGTTCAAGAGGCAATACTTCATCAAGTTCTACTTTCCTCCCACTTACTTCTTTCGAGAGAAACTCTTTCTCTATAAAGGATCCATTCTTGGCAACAAAGATCTTGCCTTCGGATCTGAGGTAGAAGGTATACCCAATAGTTTCTTTAGGGTATCCTATGAAGACGCATTTTTTCGATTTGGGTTCGAGCTTTTCAGGTTGAAGTTTCTTCACATAAGCATCGCATCCCCAAACTTTTAGAAACGACAGCTTAGGTTTCTTCCCAAACCATAATTCATACGGTGTCGCCTCAAAGGATTTCGACGGAGCCCTATTTAAAGTGAATGCGGCAGTCTCTAAAGCATAGCCCCAAAATGACAGTGGTAGATCGGTAAGAGACATCATAGATCGCACCATATCCAATAGAGTGCGATTACGATGTTCGGACACACCATTACGCTGAGGTGTTCCAGGCGGCGTGAGTTGTGAAACTATTCCACATTTTCTTAAGTGCGTGCCAAATTCGTGACTCAAGTATTCTCCCCCATGATCTGATCGCAAGAACTTGATTTTTCTGTCACGTTCATTCTCAACCTCACTCTGAAATTCCTTGAACTTTTCAAAGGTCTCAGACTTGTGTTTCATTAAGTAGACATACCAATATCTACTCAAGTCATCAGTGAGGGTGAGAACATAACGATAGCCACCGCGAGCCTCAACACTCATTGGACCGCACACATCAGTATGTATGATTTCCAATAAGTTAGTTGCTCGCTCCATTGTTCCTGAGAACGGAGTCTTGGTCATTTTACCCATGAGGCATGGTTCGCACGTGTCAAATGATTCGTAATCAAGAGACTCCAAAAGTCCATCTGCATGGAGATTCTTCATGCGTTTGACACCTATGTGACCAAGGCGGCAGTGCCACAAGTATGTGGGACTATCATTATCAACCTTACATCTTTTGGTACTCACACTATGAATATGTGTAACATTACGCTCGAGATTCATTAAGAATAAATCATTCACCAGCGGGGCATGACCATAAAACATATATCTCATATAAATAGAACAACCATTATTCTCGGATTTAAATGAGTAGCCATCTCGAATTAAACGAGATCCTGATACAATGTTCATGCTCAAAGCTAGCACTAAATAACAATTATTGAGGTTTAAAACTAATCCCGGAGGTAAATGCAGAGGTAGCGTGCCGACGGCGATCACATCGACCTTGGAACCATTCCCGACGCGCATCGTCACCTCGTCCTTCGCCAGTATCCGCTTATTCCGCAGCTCCTGCTTTGAGTTAGAAATGCGAGCAACCGCACCGGTATCAAATACCCAGGAGCTACTACGAGTACCGGTAAGGTACACATCAATTACATGTATATCACATATACCTTTAGTGTTGCCGGCCTTCTTGTCCGCTAAGTATTTGGGGCAGTTCCGCTTCCAGTGACCACTTCCCTTGCAATAAAAACACTCAGTCTCGGGCTTGGGTCCATTCTTTGGCTTCTTCCCGGCAGCTTGCTTACCGCGGCAACCCCCTTGCCATCCTTCTTGAAGTTCTTCTTACCCTTGCCTTTCTTAAACTTAGTGGTTTTATTCACCATCAACACTTGATGTTCCTTTTTGATCTCCACCTCCGCTGATTTCAACATTGAATATACCTCAGGAATGGTCTTTTCCATCCCCTGCATATTGAAGTTCATCACAAAGCTCTTGTAGCTCGGTGGAAGCGACTGAAGGATTCTGTCAATGACCGCGTCATCCGGGAGATTAACTCCCAGCTGAGTCAAGCGGTTGTGCAACCCATACATTTTGAGTATGTGCTCACTGACAGAACTATTTTCCTCCATCTTACAACTGAAGAACTTGTCAGAGACTTCATATCTCTCGACCCGGGCATGAGCTTGGAAAACCATTTTCAGCTCTTCGAACATCTCATATGTTATAAAGCATGCCGCACTGAACGAGGGAGTAATCATCAACACGTGACTGCCAAGCGTTCATAACGTCTTGGTTCTCTGGGATGGGTGCGTCACCTAGCGGTGCTTCTAGGACATAATCTTTCTTGGCAGCTATGAGGATGATCCTCAGGTTCCGGACCCAGTCCGTATAGTTGCTGCCATCATCTTTCAGCTTGGTTTTCTCTAGGAACGCGTTGAAGTCGAGGGAAATATTAGCGTGGGCCATCTGATCTACAAGACACATTGTAAAGATTTTAGACTAAGTTCATGATAATTAAGTTCATCTAATCAAATTATTCAATGAACTCCCACTCATATAGACATCCCTCCAGTCATCTAAGTGAAACATGATCCGAGTCAACTAGGCCGTGTTCGATCATCACGTGAGACGGACTAGTCAACATCGGTGAACATCTTCATGTTGATCGTATCTTCTATACGACTCATGCTCGACCTTTCGGTCTTCCGTGTTCCGAGGCCATGCATGTACATGCTAGACTCGTCAAGTCAACCTAAGTGTATTGCATGTGTAAATCTGGCTTACACCCGTTGTATTCGAACGTTAGAATCTATCACACCCGATCATCACGTGGTGCTTCGAAACAATGAACCTTCGCAACGGTGCACAGTTAGGGGGAACATTTTCTTGAAATTATTGCGAGGGATCATCTTATTTAAGCTACCGTCGTTCTAAGCAAATAAGATGTAAAACATGATAAACATCACATGTAATCAAATAGTGACATGATATGGCCAATATCATTTTGCTCCTTATGATCTCCATCTTCGGGGCACCATGATCATCGTCGTCACCGGCATGACACCATGATCTCCATCATCATGATATCCATCATCGTGTCTTCATGAAGTTGTCTCGTCATCTATTACTTCTACTACTATGGCTAACGGTTTAGCAATAAAGTAAAGTAATTACATGACGTTATATGTTGACACACATGTCATAAATAAATTAAGACAACTCCTATGGCTCCTGCCGGTTGTCATACTCATCGACATGCAAGTCATGATTCCTATTACAAGAACATGATCAATCTCATACATCACATATATCATTCATCACATCCTTTTTGGCCATATCACATCACACGGCACATGCTGCAAAAACAAGTTAGACGTCCTCTAATTGTTGTTGCAAATTTTTACGTGGCTGCTATATGTTTCTTAGCAAGAACGTTTCTTACCTACGCCAAAACCACAACGTGATATGCCAATTTCAATTTACCCTTCATAAGGACCCTTTTCATCGAATCCGATTCGACTAAAGTGGGAGAGACAGACACCCGCTAGCCACCTTATGCAACTAGTGCATGTCAGTCGGTGGAACCAGTCTCACGTAAGCGTACGTGTAAGGTCGGTCCGGGCCGCTTCATCCCACGATGCCGCCGAATCAAGATAAGACTAGTAACGGCAAGTAAATTGACAATATTGACGCCCACAACTGCTTTGTGTTCTACTCGTGCATAGAAACTACGCATAGACCTAGCTCATGATGCCACTGTTGGGGAATGTAGCAGAATTTAAAATTTTCTACGCATCATCAAGATCAATCTATGGAGTTATCTAGCAACGAGGGAAAGGGGAGTGCATCTACATACCCTTGTAGATCGCTGAAAGATCGTGGATGTCGCCTAGAGGGGGGGGGTGAATAGGCGTTTTAAAATAATTACGGTTTAGGCTTGAACAAATGCGGAATAAACCTAGCGGTTAATTTGCCAAGCACAAAACCTAAAACAACTAGGCTCACCTATGTGCACCAACAACTTATGCTAAGAAAGATAAGCAACTATGTGATAGCAAGATATATGACAAGAAACAATATGGCTATCACAAAGTAAAGTGCATAAGTAAAGGGCTCGGGTAAGAGATAACCGAGGCACGAGGAGACGACGATGTATCCCGAAGTTCACACCCTTGCGGATGCTAATCTCCGTTTGGAGCGGTGTGGAGGCACAATGCTTCCCAAGAAGCCACTAGGGGCACCGTAATCTCCTCACGCTCTCGCACAATGCAAGATGCCGTGATTCCACTAAGGGACCCTTGAGGGCGGTCACCGAACCCGTACAAATGGCAACCCTTGGGGGCGGTCACCGAACCCGTACACTTTGGCAACCCTTGGGGGCGGTCACTGGTACCCGTCAAATTGCTCGGGGCGATCTCCACAACCTAATTGGAGACCCCGACGCTTGCCCGGAGCTTTGCACCACAATGATTGAGCTCCGAACACCAACAACCGTCTAGGGCGCCCAAGCACCCAAGAGGAACAAGCTCAAGGGTACCAAGCACCCAAGAGTAATAAGCTTCTCAACTTGTAACTTCCACGTATCACGTGGAGAACTCAAACCGATGCACCAAATGCAATGGCAAGGGCACAAGGAGTGCCCAAGTCCTTCTCTCTCAAATCCCACCGAAGCAACTAATGCTAGGGAGGAAAATGAGAGGAAGAACAAGAAAGAGAACACCAAGAACTCCAAGATCTAGATCCAAGGGGTTCCCCTCGCATAGAGGAGAAAGTGATTGGTGGAAATGTGGATCTAGATCTCCTCTCTCTTTTCCCTCAAAAACTAGCAAGAATCCATGGAGGGATCGAGAGTTAGCAAGCTCGAAGAAGGTCAACAATGGAGGAAGAACACGAGCTCAAAGGATAAGGTTCATTGGGGAAGAAGACCCCCTTTTATAGGAGGGGAAAAATCCAACCGTTATGTGCTCAGCCCGCACACGAGCGGTACTACCGCTCCACGAGCGGTACTACCACTCAGGCAGAAGAAACAGGGAAAAGGAGCAACAAAACATGAACCTTGGGGCGGTAGTACCGCAGGAGACAGCGGTACTACCGCTGGGTTAAGCGGTACTACCGCTCCCTTCGGCGGTACTGCCACGCAGAACGAAGGAGAAAGGGAAAGAGGGAACCGGGCGGTACTACCGCGGAGGAAGGGCGGTACTGCCACTAAGGAGCGGTACTGCCGCACTACTGCCGCAGCGAGGTACCACACAATCCGACACAGAAAAAGACCCCTCGAATAGACGCGGTAGGGACCTGGTAAGCCAACGGTAGTACTGCTGCGGAGTCACCATCGGTACTACCGCTGCGGAGCGGTACTGCCGCTTGTGACTCCTCAGCGGTACTACCGCTGGGTACCACGGTACTACCGCTAGGACCCTGACAAAAACCACACTCAAGAAAACCAGAACTGCCATAACTTCTGCATATGAGCTCCGAATTGAGCAAACTCAAGCTTGTTGGAAACAAGACGACGAGTAGCATCAAAACAGCGACTGGTTATAGTAAGAAGAGGTAGGGGAGGTATGCCTAACAAAAAGAGGAGTGAAACCTCCAACCGAGAAGAACTGGCAAAACCTCCAACATCGAAAACATCATAGAAGAGGCAAGCGAACTCCGTTTTTGATGAACTCAAGCTTGTCAACAAGATGACCGTAAGCTCTAAGACTCACAAAGAGAACCAAACAAGAACCAAGAAAGATGATGCAAGGATGCAATGGTTTGAGCTCTCAATGAACGAAACGATCAAGCTACTCATTGAGAGCCCCCCTTGATAGTATGGCAATCGATCCTATAACCCGGTCTCCCAACTACCATCATGAGACCGGTAAAATATAAAACCTATCAAGGGCAAACCTTTGCCTTGCACATGGTCCACTTGAGCTAGATGACAACGAACTTGACTCCCTCAAGTTGGACCACCTTTCTTGATTGTGTTGGCTCGATGAAGACTAGTTGATTGCTCCCCCATACTCCACTATGGGTGAGCCTTTCTTCCGCACATCTTCACAAGTCCATTGTCACCACAATGGACGGCAAGCTTCAAGCATTTGATCTCTTCGTGATGCTCCACTTGAACTTGCACCGCAACCTTTCTTGATTGTGTTGAGTCGATGAAGACTAGTTGATTGCTCCCCCATACTCTACTATGGGCGAGCTACTCTTCCGCACATCTTCACAGGTCCATTGTCACCACAAAGGACAACAAGCTTCAAGCATTTGATCTCTTCGTGGTGCTCCACTTGAACTTGCACACTGCAACCTAACCCCACAAAGAACCCTCACGAAGACCATGGGTTAGTACACAAAGCATAATTGACAATGCTTACCATACCATGGGATCACTTGATACCTCTCGGTATATCTTCTATGCTTTGTGGGTTGATCATCTTGATTCACTCTTTAACTTAGTCTTGATCAACCTCTCACAAGACCAATCTTTAGGTAATTCCTTGAATAGCACCTTGGTCGACACAAACTCTCCTTGAAACCAACACATGTACTCCAAGAAAAGCCTATGGACAAAACCTTCAAATATAACTCAAGGAAACCATTAGTCCATAGAGATTGTCATCAATTACCAAAACCAAACATGGGGGCACCGCATGTTCTTTCAATCGCGAGCGGAAGCGTTCAAGAGAACGGGGTTGATGGAGTCGTACTCGTCGTGATCCAAATCACCGATGACCTAGCGCCGAACGGACGGCACCTCCGCGTTCAACACACGTACGGTTGGGAAGACGTCTCCTCCTTCTTGATCCAGCAAGGGGAAGGAGAGGTTGATGGAGATCCAGCAGCACGACGGCGTGGTGGTGGAAGCAGCGGTGATCTCGGCAGGGCTTCGCCAAGCTCCAACGAGAGAGAGAGAGAGAGAGAGGTGTTACGAGGGGAGAGGGAGGGGGCCAGGGACTTGGTGCGGCTTCCCTCCCTCCCCCCACTATATATAGGGCCCCTAGGGAGGGCACCGGCCCTAGAGATTGGATCTCAAGGGGGGGGGGGCGGTCAAGGGGGTGGCTTCCCCCCCAAGCCAAGTGGGGCGCCCCCACCCCTAGGGTTTCCAACCCTAGGCGCAGGGGGAGGCCCAAGGGGGCGCACCAGCCCACCAGGGGCTGGTTCCCTTCCCCACTTCAGCCCATGGGGCCCTCCAGGATAGGTGGCCCCACCCGGTGGACCCCCGGGACCCTTTCGGTGGTCCCGGTACAATACCGGTGACCCCCGAAACTTTCCCGATGGCCGAAACTGGACTTCCTATATATAATTCTTCACCTCTGGACCATTCCGGAACTCCTCGTGACGTCCGGGATCTCATCTGGGACTCCAAACAACTTTTGGGTTACCGCATACTAATATCTCTTCAACCCTAGCGTCACCGAACCTTAAGTGTGTAGACCCTACGGGTTCGGGAGACACGTAGACATGACCAAGACGACTCTCCGGTCAATAACCAACAGCGGGATCTGGATACCCATGTTGGCTCCCACATGTTCCACGACGATCTCATCGGATGAACCACGATGTCGAGGATTCAATCAATCCCGTATACAATTCCCTTTGTCAATCGGTACGTTAAGACTCGATCGTCGGTATCCCAATACCTCGTTCAATCTCGTTACCAGCAAGTCACTTTACTCGTACCGTAATGCATGATCCCGTGATCAACCACTTGGTCACATTGAGTTCATTATGATGAGGCATTACCGAGTGGGCCCAGAGATACCTCTCCGTCATACGGAGTGACAAATCCCAGTCTCGATTCCAACAGACACTTTCGGAGATACCCGTAGTGCACCTTTATAGTCACCCAGTTACGTTGTGACGTTTGGCACACCCAAAGCACTCCTACGGTATCCGGGAGTTGCACAATATCATGGTCTAAGGAAATGATACTTGACATTCGGAAAAGCTCTAGCAAACGAACTACACGATCTTTGAGCTATGCTTAGGATTGGGTCTTGTCCATCACATCATTCCCCTAATGATGTGATCCCGTTATCAATGACATCTAATGTCCATAGTCAGGAAACCATGACTATCTTTTGATCAACAAGCTAGTCAACTAGAGGCTCACTAGGGACGTGTTGTGGTCTATGTATTCACACATGTATTACGATTTCCGGATAACACAATTATAGCATGAACAATAGACAATTATCATGAACAAGGAAATATAATAATAACCATTTTATTATTGCCTCTAGGGCATATTTCCAACACTACATTATGGGACGGAGGGAGTATTTAGCATTTGACAGCAAACGTCAACATTTGCCATGCCAAAACAGATATTTTGTCTGATGTCCTAGTTTGATTTTATCCTTGTTGATTGATGGTGTAAGCACTATTTGAGCAATAAAGCAGCCATGATGTGGTGTAAGATTTATTATTGTTGTTGTGTAAGATTTGCCATGTTCTAAGTAAAAATTGCCGTGTAGTGTAAAAGATTGTCAGCAAAATTGCCATACTACAGCGAGTAATTGCTATGCGTACGATCAAGATCCGACGTACTTTACAGTGTCAGAGTTTTTACGCGCCAAATGTATATTGGACGTAGTAGTCAGTTTTCTTTCTCTCTGAAAACAAAACAAAACATAGGCAATTTCTTAGACGTGGTGTTGCACTAATAAGCACTAGTAGAATGTCCGTGCGTTGCTACGGGCTTTTGAAATATTTTTCTTGAGTTATGTGAACATCATTGAACTTACTCATCGGAATACCAGTTGGAAATAAATGTTGCCATAAACATTTATCGTAATTTCAGCCGGTTTGCTTATTTTGAGTGTGTCGTTGTTGTGGGATATCATCACTTGCACATCTTTTTGTTGTATAAAACATGGTGAATTTTTGTCCCCTTCCAATGACGTCGCCCCAAAAACCCTCTGAATGGGTTTCTTTTTAAACCCCGACATAATCCATCTCCATCTCTCTCATATTCTACAAAATTAAATATATATAGAAATATACCTTTTGAGTATTATATCATGTGCAACATACATACGAAGAAGAACAATTATTGCATGCACCTCTTTTGGTTGTGTAAAACTCGTTGAATTCTTAGCCCCCTCCATCATCGTTACATCAGGGTCTTTGTCAGTCGACATATCCGAAGCACAATCAAATTCATCAGTTTTTATGACCTACAAAGGTATTCTAATATAAACAAAGATTAGAATAATTTTTTTTATGATGGTGGTATGGAAAATATATATTCATTGGACAAATCCAAGAAATGAGCAGTTTCTAGTAGATTGAGTGGCATCCCAATTTTAATAATTTTAGTCTCACCTCTAAATCACATGTTGATGGTTATTCTCACGAATACCTACTATTTAGGGTATGTGGTATATTGCCCATAAAAAACTATGTTACATTTCTCCACGAGCAAAGAACGGATTCCCCCTTTACATAATGATAGTCGGTCATCCGTAATTTCTTGGATATTTTTAAGTAATTTATTGAGAAAATATTTTATGTTATTCTAAATATATATAGTGTACAAGTATAAATAAAGCTTTATTTTTATGATATTCCTATTATACCCCTCCTATACGACTTGCTGTCCTCTCCCGAACAACCGCGCTCTATCCACTCCCTCTCCGCACCACTCACTCTCTTCTTCCACCTCGACAGACTTGCTCGCGCACCAAGATATGAGAGGGGGCCTTCTACTTCTCCCTCGCTCATCACCCCTTTGGCCAAACCATGGATCAACCTTCCTCTACTCTGACCCATGCCATGGACCGAGCTCACTTCCCTCCTCAAGGTCATCTCTTCACCCCTTTCCTCGTGTGGCATGTTGCACCGCTAACCCTCACCTTATCTCCCTCCCTTTCCTCCCATATCGAGACATGCATGTGTTTCTGCTTGGCCGCTTCACCTCACCGCCGCCTTCATCTCCTTATACAATGTCGTATCCGCCGCCTTCTAGCAGCTGTAGAAGAGCGTGTTCGATTCTTGAACCTACAAAATATAAAATGCTGAGGTCAATAAGTATGAATTTCTCTTGTCCCTAGTACTATATTTTTATACATGCTTATTGCATAACCAACCTGTGTGTCGTAGTGTACTGTGGACTTGCTGAGCTGCTCGACCTTGAGCTTGTCAATTTGGCAGAGCACGTTCTTCATCTTAACCTCCATCTGCAACTCGGCATCGCGGATGGCGACAGCCTTGGCAGCCTCAACCTCGGCGACCTTGGCATGCCAGTCCCAGCCTTCCACTTCATGGCGAGGTCGGTCTGAGGCGGCGTTGTCGGCCTTCCTAGTGTTCTCAAACACCCGCACCTCCGCCTTGCCCTTGGCCTTCTCCTTGAGCGCCTCGCCCTGCTGCTGCACAGAGAGCACCTTGTTCTCGGCGTCCACCTTGGCGGCGTTCTGGCACGTGAGGCCATCCCGCTCCACAAACATCCACCTTGGCCCTGCTCGCTGCCTCCTGTTGTGTCTTCTCGCCGAGGTAGGAGAAGTACTCATGCCCCGGCACGTCCACCAGCTGCTTCACGGTGGCATTGTAGATGAAGAGGCCGAATTGGTCCGGCTCCTTCTGCACACTACTGAACACCTCCTGCTTGAACTTTTTGGTGCAGGTGAAGATCTCGTCCATGGTCAGCTGCGCCACCAGCATCCGGGTCTCATCCTCGATCAGCCCTTTAGCCCTTCACCATGTCATGCCCGTGGCTCCTACCGTACGAGTGCAACAGCGCGATCAACTTCACGTGGAGTAGGAGCTTCACTTCGACGGTGGGCAGGGCTGGACGTACCGCTCGTGGCTCAATCAGTGTTTGACACGCTCGGTCCTGGCTTGTTAGAGAAAACAGATGATCTGGTCTGCTAAAATCTGCCTGGAAAATTGTCGGTCCGATCCGGTCTAGTCTTCAACCGGTCCGACCAAGAGGACTAAGAAAAAATGTCACTGCCGCCGCCATTCATTCTCAGCATGCCGACCGGCAGCCCCCGGGTAAATTACCATGTCCCCAAGCTTCCCCTCTCCTTCTTTTCTCTCCTCCCCATGCACCATAGCCTCTCGCCATCGCTGTCGTGCATGCACCACTGACGATCTCGAGTTCTCAACTTGGTGCTGGCAGCGTTCTAGCTGCGGGTTTCGCTGCCATGGCAGCGACCATTTTAGCACAACACACATGCAGGCCATCAACTGGGGAAAACGGTCGATTGGGTGTGAACTTCGGATCGTGCGAGAATCGCTCAGCCGTGATTTCCGCGTGAGATTTAATAACCTCCGCTTACAATCACGCACCATGATCCTACGCTGTCGTTTTCTTTGTTGAAGCACATGTTCAGGTCCACCTGCCACCACGTGATTCTCTCTCTCCCACTGCTCTCTCCGTAACAACCTTTCCTTATCGTCTGTGTCTTTATCGCGAGTAAAGGATTAGCAAGGTCAGCTCAGGAGTTAGTTGGGTTACTGGCCGCACCTGCCTGTGTATATCTTGTATAAATGTATACCTCTATAACTGAATATGACTGCTTTCAGTTGTGTTGGTGTGTTCACTTTCTGCACTTCTATTCAGTCGAACAGGAAATAGGAAGTACATGAGAAACATGGCTTGATCCAAAAATCACGGCATCATTTGACAACAAACTAAATGTCATGTTTTTTTTCATGGTTAATCCGCTAATTATGGCAAGGCCCGAACACAAAAAAACATGGGCTCATGAAAAAAAAACTGCTACGGAAGGTTCATGGCTAACAGCCGCACACTTGCCGCGACACATCACCGACCTCATCGCTGGCGCTCCCGCATGTCCACCACCTCGCCACAGCACCCGCACACGCAGCCCACCTCGCCGTTGCCCCAGCACGTTGACGCTGGTGGTGGTTGGCCGGTCCAAATGGTGGCTCAATGAGGGACCGAACCAACCCGGACCGTGTCGCCTTGGTAGCGTTGCCGAGTTCCAGGGTGGTCACCCGGGGACCGATGGTGAAGACGGCGGGCAGGACGAAGGGCAGCTTCTTGGAGCTCTACCAATACCCACACCTTCTTCACCGGCTAAGTCCTCGATGCCCCAGCCGGTGATGGCCAGGTACTACGACGCGTACGCGGCGATGAAGCTCGCCGTTGACTGTTTTGCCGGATGTACCGTTAGGTTTTCTTTCCTTCTTACCTACATAGGACATAGGAGTGTTGACCGATCAAAGGAAATAAATAGAACCTGTTAGTACATATAAAAAAATGCCTGTGCGATGCAACGAACCTATCAAACTTGTTTTACGTGATCTCGATTTATGTAATCAATTAATTACGTGATTTCTGTTGTATGTTCTTTCTCTATTCCAAAATTCCACCCATGCGAGTAAAAAGCATTTCACTGTCTTATGCAAGTAGTTCAGTGCATACATATGCTACTCGTTCGTAATTGCAACCTGAACAGAGTAAAAAAAATTGGTTCGATGCATGGATGGATTGATGGGAACACAATGTCTAACGAAAAGGATAAGAATCACGTTGGCATGCATAAGTGATTTGAAATTTTAAAAATATAGCATCTACATCCGCGCATCATGAGGAACAATTTCAGAGAAAAAAGTTGATCCAGTCAAGTGTATCTTTGGATATTTCATTATCCACTTAGGCCATATTAGTATTACTTCCCACGTGGTGCACATCATCCTGATGCATGGGTGTGCCTCAGCCCTTATATTGCAAATGTTATTATTACAGGAAGAGCACACATTATAAGCTAACGGTTTCACAATGCGTTCTTGCTGATAGTAATTGAACCAAATGAAAAGATGGACAAGCAGATTGATTAAGGAACTCTAGGTAATAATTCATGCCGTAAGCATTGGCTCAAAAAGTTAATTTGTAAGTAACAAAAAAAGGCCTAGAAGAATAGTTCTACCTAAATAAAGTTTACTGCTGCACATGAGCAGATCCACACGAAGCAGAGGGGAGGTGGAGCAGGCCGGTAACCAGGGGAAGGGGCAGAGTGGGAGAAGATTTACACCGCCGTCTCCACTGAATATGGTGTCTCCGCCGCATCTGTGGAGGCGCCGCGGCTCCGCCTCGGATGGTGCTCGTGGCTATGGTGAAGAGGAGGGGCGACGCATGGGTGAAGAGGCAGGCAGTGCTCGTGGCCAAAAAAGTGGGTCGTTCGAGCTGCGGGAGGGAGGAGGGGATCGCCGGGAGGCGGCGAGATCGGTGGGCGGCGGCAGCCAGGTAGGGAAGTCGAGGTAGGGCGCTGTGTTTTCTTAGGGGAGTTGCTTATGAAAATAACGTGCAACGGCGAAGTAGCTAGCGGATCCCCTTAAACAAGATGTAGTGAGCGGATTCCCTTAAGGTAGGAATGGATACGATTGATGACGTTGATAAATATTGATGAATGTTGGCCTAATTTATTATCATCATGCATGGAAACGAATCATCAAGAAAAAGAATACTTCCTATTAGTACGCTCATAGGAAGCTTGCTAATCTCTGCTACCAAACAGTTTCTGCCCAAACAAAAAAAGAAAGTTATGGACGTGATTCGCAAGGAAACAAACGTTATGAAGACTAATGAATTTAGATTTGATCTTTAGAGATTGATTGTGATTGATTCTTTTACATAAAGATATTACTGAATAATTTGCGTTAGTATGAAAAGTTCTGATCCGTTCAGTTTTTTTCGTTGTGTGAGGCGAATATAAACCGATAAAGTAGGGGGAGGGGACGAAAAAAAATCTACGAAAAAAACCCAGCGAAGGTGAGAGAAGATACCAAAAAAATCACGAACAAAAATAAATCCGAAACAGAGACTACCAACTGAGACATTAGGAATAAGATATTAGGAATAGAGATTTGGTGAATTTCTTAGGTAACTTTGCCTGTAAGCGTCTTCGTGGCCACTGCCCACTCTACTCTTTTGCCTTCTCGCAGGCCAAATTCATGTCTTCCCTCGCTCTTTTCCACGGCCCATTCTCCTACCACCGCGCTCCTCCCTTGTCGCCGACCGGCACCTCTCCACGGCCGACGCGACCCGCAGCGCATTCTTCTCCTTCCCACCCCAATTCGCGCCCCCTCCCTGAAGCCGATGAGCTCCGGTCCCACGCAGCGGCGCTGCAGGACTGCGCCGTCCGCCGAGCGCTCCGCTGCGGACAGGAGCTCCACGCGCGGCTGCTCCGCTCCGCGCGGCAGCCGGACACGTTTCTCCTCGACTCGCTCCTCAACATGTACTGCAAGTGTGGCCGCCTGGCGGACGCACGAAGGGTGTTCGACGGAATGCCACACAGAGACGTCGTTGCCTGGACCGCCCTCTTATCCGCCTACGCCGCCGCGGGAGATGCCGAGGAGGCTCTGGACCTGTTTTGTCAGATGAACCAACAAGGTCTTGCGCCTAACGGGTTCACGCTCGCTTCGGTGCTCAAGGCCTGCTCGGTGATGAGCTCACACTCCGAGTTTACGCGTCAGGTGCATGGTCAGGTGGTTAAGTTGCAAGGTCTGGATGATCCCTACGTTGGCTCGTCCCTTGTTCAAGCTTACGCGATCCATGGGGAGGTGGACGCTGCTGAGACCGTGTTGCTAGGCTTGCCCGAACGAAGCGACATGTCATGGAATGCTCTGCTCACTGAGTATGCTCGGCAGGGCGACTACAGAAAGGCCATGCATGTTTTCCATAAGTTGTCCGAATTTGGTGATGAGATAAGCAAGTATACTGTGCCTACTCTTCTTAAGTGTTGTGTGGAACTCGGCCTTGCAAAGTCTGGTCAGGCTCTTCATGCATTGGTGGTCAAGAGAGGGCTGGAAACCGATAACGTGCTGAACAATTGCCTTGTTGAGATGTACTCGAGATGTCTATCTGCTGAAGAGGCCTATCAAGTCTTTATCAGGATAGATGAACCTGATGTGGTGCATTGCAGTGCCATGATCTCTTCTTTCGGTCGACATGGTATGGCCTGGGAAGCATTTGATCTTTTCGTAAAGATGTCAGACATGGGAGTCAAACCAAACCAATATACATTCGTGGGCATTGCTGGTGTTGCATCAAAGACTGGTGATGCAAACCTTTGTCGCTGTGCTCATGCGTATGTTGTGAAAAGCGGTCTGGCTATGCCAAAATTAGTGGCTGATTCCATTCTAAATATGTATGTGAAAGTTGGTGCTGCTCAAGATGCAACAGTTGCTTTTCATCTTATGCATGAGCCTGACACATTTTCATGGAACACATTTCTCTCCGGATTTTATAGTGGAAGCAACTGTGAGCAGGGTTTGAGGATTTTCAAGCAGATGAAGTGCGAAGGCTTTTCAGCCAACAAATACACTTATGTTGGTGTTTTGAGATGCTGCACTAGCTTGATGAACCTGATGTATGGCACTCAGGTTCATGCATGTGTTCTGAAAAGTGGGTTGCAAAGCGATAATGATGTTTCAAGAATGCTACTTGACATGTATGCGCAATCTGGCTGCTTTACAAGTGCGTGCCTGGTATTTGATCGACTGGAAGAAAGAGATGCTTTCTCGTGGACAGTGATTATGTCAGGATATGCTAAAACGGATGAAGCTGAGAAGGTGATGGAATGTTTCCGTTCAATGTTGCAAGAAAACAAAAGGCCTAATGATGCTACACTAGCAGTTTCATTGAGTGTTTCCTCTGATATGGCATCCTTAGGCAGTGGGCTCCAACTTCATTCATGGGCCATCAAGTCTGGCTGGAACAGCTCAGTTGTTTCTGGTGCTCTAGTTGACATGTATGTGAAGTGCGGGAACATAACGGATGCTGAGATGCTATTCTATGAGTCAGAAACATGTGATCAAGTTGCATGGAATACACTCATCTGTGGTTATTCTCAACATGGTCATGGGTACAAGGCACTGGACACGTTCAGACGGATGGTAGATGATGGGAAAAGGCCTGATGATATCACATTTGTAGGTGTTCTCTCAGCGTGTAGCCATGCAGGATTACTTGACGAGGGAAGGAAGTACTTTCAATTGCTGAGTAGTGTCTATGGAATCACTCCTACGATGGAGCACTATGCTTGCATGATTGATATTCTGTCCAAGGCTGGAAGACTAGCCGAGGCTGAATCTCTTATCAATCAGATGCCATTGATCCCGGATTCATCCATATGGAGGACGATTTTGGGAGCTTGCAGGATACATGGAAATATCGAGATTGCTGAGAGAGCAGCAGAAAGATTGTTAGAGTTAGATCCACAGGATGTTTCTTCTTCTGTATTGTTATCAAACATTTATGCAGATTTAGGAAGGTGGAGTGATGTTACAAGACTTAGGAATATGCTACTAGATCATGGAGTAAAAAAAGAACCAGGGTGTAGCTGGATTGAAGTCAATGGCCAGATTCATGTATTCCTGTCGCAAGATGGATGTCCAAAATATTAAGAATTTGTTACAACGTGCATTCGGTTCCCACAATCTGAAATGCCACCATGGGCCGTGCCCATACATAAACTATGAGACCAGGAGCTGGTTTGAAGTAGATATGGCTAGTTCTGCAGGCTGATACAAAGTGCCAAGGTAAATCCTGTTTATAAATATGATTACTGAAAATGCCACACCTGCATTAGCAGATCACTACCACTCTGTTACACTGTTGACTGTTTTATCTCATTTAAACATGCTGCTGGGTCCCTGAACTTGCCTGTAGAGTTTGATGGGCAAGTCTTGATTCTAAATTTAATCACATATGCTATCCTGCAGTTTGATAAGAGACGCAATGTGCAGAAAATCCACCGACATAGTCAGTGCAATTATTTGTTACATCATATACTAGGATGAATTCTGACCGAGGACAGTTCCTTGGTGAGGCATGTGAAAATGGTCACGCAATCTTGCCTGTACCGTGAGCTAGGATATGGTTACGGATCAATTTGGGATAGGGAGAGTCTGATGGTGACCCACTTCCGTTGATATTGGATTGCTCATGTCACATTTGTAGTCCAATTGGGACCCCTGTGCATGTGAGGTGATCAGCTTGTTCACCAGCTTAAGCAGGATCCTTTCGAATTCCTCGCCACTAGACCATGGATGAACCTCAGCTTTGATAAGCTGGGGATCGCTGCTGATGAGACTCCAGAGGGGATAATTCTCCTTTGGCATGACATAGTCCCCTTCCCCTAGCTTAAGAGAGGGGCAGTAATCCCCCTTCCCATCACCGATGTAGATGAAGTGCTTGTTCTTGGCACTGTCTGTCCCTTGAATCCTCTGGATTATCTTGCCCTGCAATGGCAAGTGAAACTTTAGTTCATGGGTGGCAAGGTCGGTTTTCACCACTTTTCAGATGAGTAAATGCACTGAGGTTTCAGCACACACAATATTTTATCAATCGTTTGACAATACATCATGCCTAATACTCCTTCCGTTCCAAAATAGATGACCCAACTTTATACTAAATTTGTACTAAAGTTAGTACAAAGTTGAGTCATCTATTTTGGAATGGAGGGAGTAAGACTCTAAATGCAGAACACATCGTTATATATACCGAGTGACATAAATTGTTTCTTTTGTCTCCATCACCCACGTGCATCGAGTGAATCTGTGATTTTAACACGTGAACTGATCTGCCATCCTACTGTCCATACCTTGCACATGTTGTCAGGGCACAGGCTGCAACCATGGGGCGAGCTGGTGGGATCATGGAACGGCGAGATCCTGAGCCTCCCTTGGGCGTCCACGCGCGCGGGGTTGGTGTTGATCTCAGAGAAGCAGCCGAGGACGCCGTGATGCTCCAGGACGGTCTCGATGAAGAAGGAGTTGGCGTCGCTCACCACCTTCAAATCACACCTGCGACGCACACCTACCACCATCAAGATCCAATCCAACCACCCGGCCGCGTGGGGAAATCAAGAACACATCGGCAAATCGGCATCGGTCCATTTCATACCCTAATGCCGACGCCGTCCGGATGGCGGAGAGGACGTGCGCGTCGAGCGGCGCGCTCCTGAGGCACTCGCGGATGTCGTCGGCCGACCTCCCCTGCGCGTGGAGCTCCCCCATCATCCTGTCCTGGAAGACATCAAGGCCCCACTCAGCCGGGAGAAGCGCCATGCGTGTCTAGGCGGGTGTCTGGGCATATCGTGTTCGACTGTTCGTACCATGAGGGAGTTCCAGCGCATGGTGGGGCGCAGGCGGTTGAAGGCGTCGGCGGCGCCGAGCTTGGTGATGACCCAGTCGTCGCTATCCCACTGGATGATGGTCTTGTCGAAGTCGAACAGCACCACCACGGCGGCGGCGGCGGGAGCGGCCATCTCCGGGAAGAGACGGCGGATGGTGCTTCCTGCCTCCGACGTTTGCGATACGAGACTCCGGCGTGGCTTCTGTTTGTTTGTTGGTGGCGGCGTCTCGGACTCTCGGTGTGTTTTTATAGCAGCCACAGCCGTGTGGCAGCTGATGACCTGGGAAGGCTTCCACACCGCCACTTGTGACCTCTCTCGTGTGTTTGTGTTTCCATTCGCTTTGTTCGCCCTTCGCCGTAGCATAACTGTTGTCTATACTCGATTGGCTGCCTTTGCCTTCGCCTTTGCATGGTGCTTTGTCATCACGATAAAGATGGTTCATCGCAAAGTTTATTAGTATTCCATCAGAAGAGTTGACCGATACAATTTTGTGCAAGTTTACACCTCCTTTGGCTAGCCTTTTTTGTGGGCTAAACACACTCCACTCTATTGAACATCGACAATGTTTATGGGGGATACAATTGTGGCCAGGAGGCTGAACGAGCCACACGTGGCACCCTTTAGAAAGACGTAGATCATGCTTAGACTATGTGCCTTGATATCGGATTTTCTCCCTTCAAAGATGAAGATACAGCTCGAAGATTAGAGGCCGACAAACTGATCTCGTGAATGATATTACCATAGCTTTCTCCTATGCCCTTGTTGATGTCATCAATAACGCCCTTGCAATAGGGGGTTGTGGCCTGCATTAAATCTAAAGCTAGAGCGAGCGCTTCTCGGCAAGCCAATGCTTTAAGGATGGGAGGATCAATCATACTAGAGAAAGAAATTGCCGAAGAACTGAGATACACTCCCTCTAAATTTCTACACACAACGCTAATAAATCTCATGTTGGTAGTGTTGGCCACTCCTCCATCGACTTTTACAAAGCCTGCAGATAGTGGAATCCAATGCACCATGGGTTTAAAAGGTTCAGCATAACGAACACCTGGCAGGGGGCTGATGAAGACACCGATATAGCCAGATCAAAAAGATAGCGGTGTATGAATGCATATGTGTTGCAGCCGGGCTCTGAAACTCCTCCTCATGAAGTGCCTTTCGAAGAGCATGCGAGATAGCCCATAGCATCACCGGAAGCAAAAGAAAATCATCACGCGGCAGGCTTTCCAATAGAGTGAATATCCATCTCCTCGCGTCTGGCTCCCTAGTGGTGCTCAAGATTTCAACCAAGTTAGGATACGCTAAAGCCCACACACACCTTGACATGTTACATTCAAGAGGTGAGTGTCTTCACGAGTCTTCAGCTACGCATAACTCACAAGCGTTCGTTGTAGACATACTTAGGTGTTGGAGGAGATCCGCCGTAGGTAGAGATTGTCGTGACAGACACATTTTTAGCTTAGAAGGAATTTGAACCAACCAAATTCTTGTCCAAGTTTTTTTGGTCCCTTTCAGACTTTGAAGAATCAACATTACCTTCTAGCTAAGCCTCTCGATGATGTTTTGTTGCAACCAACATGCAATAGGACGAACGAACATAATTTTTTTCCTTCTTGTCAAGTTCTCCATGAAAAAACATGTGACAAATGTCTGGTGCACAGAGGAATAGGCAAAAAAAATGTCTCTTGTACCTTCTCCTGGTACCATGACGCGAAATTATAATAAATGAGTTCACTAACAAACTAAGGTGGGTTTATCATAGAGTTAAGTGATAGGACACATATTATAATCCCTTGGGAGCCAATTGTGCCTCCAAATGTCAATGGGATGTCCATCAATAATTCTCAGGACCAGGCCCTGAGCAAGAATATGTCTTCCCTCAAGAATAACTCTCCAAATATGTGATGATGCATTAACCAATTTTACTTGCAACAAATCAATAATAGGAAAATACCTTTCTTTAAGAAAACAAGCACTGAGGGAGTTCGTATCCCGAAGAGTGAACCAGCGTGTCAATAATGCAAGAGTAAACAACTCAAGAGCTGACCGTTACTCCGAAATAATCTTGGGTAAAATAAACTTCAAATGGTTTGGAACTACCTTGGAACTGACCATCTCATGTCTGGGACAAATTGAGGGGAGGACATCTGTGTCCATAAAATGCCTCGAATGGTGAGATGGTAAATGTTGTCGTAGGAAAATATTGCATATAACAAGTTTTCTTCCCATTCAGCACCATAAGTCAATGTACAATAACTAAGCATACCTTCCAGTATATGGTTCACTCTTTTCGCCTTCCCGTCTGTTTGAGGGTGGTCCATTGTGTTGTGCCTTAGTTTAGTTCCCAAGACCCAAAGGAGACGGAGCCATAATGCTGAGGTTAACTGTCAGCCTCAGTATGATACAATTGACTTGGGTACTCTATGGGGGCTTAAGATTTTGGACATGTATATCTGAGACAATTGTTCTATCCAGTAAGTGGTCTTCACTAGAATAAAGTGAGCCATTTTGGTGAGTCATGCATAATAACTCATATGGAGTCATGGTCTTTGGATGACTTGGGTAACCCGATGATAAAGTCCATACAGACATTGTACCATTTCTATTGCGAGACTTGTAAGGGTTGAAGCAACCCATCGGCGCCTTTGGTGTTCATCTTTGACTTTGTTGCTACATTGCAAGAAGAAATGTAAGATACAATGCCCTTTCACATACCTTGCCAAATATTTCTTTCAAGTCTCGGTATATCTTGGTACCTTCGGGGTGGATGGAATACAAGGACTCATGCATTTCTTGAAGTATTTGCAGTTATAGTTGGCTTGCTTAGGTACACATAACCGGGTGCCGAACCAAAGCATACCTTGGTCATCATAGCAAAATTTCTAGTTTCTCCGTTTTGGACCTTCTGCTTGATCCCTTCTATGCTAGGATGCTTTACTTGGGCCTTCTTAATTTCTTCCTCGTGTGTGAATGTTACCTTCAGGGTGTTCAAATTTATCAAGCCGCTGAATGTCAAGTTGATCTTGGAAAACTCCTCTTGAACCATAGTATTTTCAATGAGAGTGAAATGCACAGAATCATCATTTTCGTGTCACAACTCGCGAAAAACCACCACTTTACAATACTTGTCATTTTGCACCGAACCGAAGAATTGACGTTCGCAAAAAACACTGATTCATTTTATGAGCGCATTTTGACGTGGCTAATCCCTCACGGTTCGAAAGCTGTAACGACGCGCCGTTAACGACCATTAATGCCTCTGTCCGAAGCGACTGGGCCGGCCCTCACTCCCATCCCTCGCCCTCTATCCCTCTCCTTTTTCTCGCGGGCATGGTGGGCATGGTGGCGGTGGTGGCTCCGGATCCATCGGCAAGTGATGCGATCATCGACAGAAAACGATGGCGTGAATAATTTTCCCAATCTTTCACGGTACAATATCACCTGAGCCACGTGGCGCTCGCGATCTTGTAGATGCAATCACCACAAAAACAACACGCACACCTTGATGAAGAAATACGTGGACGATCCTCCAAGAATCAGCAGCAAATTAGAGACGGCGTCTCCAATCACTCGCCAAAAACACAAACCAATTCTTAAAGCTTCTTGACAAGATCACACGAAATCACTCGTCGCCAAGGGAAGATACCCTGATTTTTGGTTTCTATTTCAACAGCCAAAAATAATCTCCCCATTACATGAGGAATGACCTCCTTATATTATTGTGCACGCAGGCACGGGTCGATGGAATAAGCCTGACTCTCTCCTGACTTTGAAACCGACTTGAACTCTAATACCCATCGTAACAAACTAACAACCGAGTACTTTGATCAAATAATAAGAGAGAGGAAAAACAAAAGACTCTTTTCTTATCTAACTAAACAAGACTTAACTAATTTAATGTCCAGCAAGCTGCAAACGTCCAAAACAAAACTAGCTTTCTCCTGTATGGTCAACAGTTCTTTCCTTGCATGCGCACGTAAATGTGTTTGCATGTTTGAAAAGTAGCTCGACGTCCTTTCGTGCATCAACATGAACAATGTCCAGTATAAATATGTGTAGACGTCTGGTCCTTGTGTACAAAATTGGCTCTCAATTCAACTCTTTCATTGTCGTTGCCACGCACAATAGTAGCTTCCTTCAGTTTCTTTTCCTCATTGTGTCTGGCAGGAATTATATACATTTCAGAGTTTCCTGGACTGGCCTTGTTAATCATATTTTTAGGATCAGAAATAGGGTCACATCATCCTCCCTTTTTTGAAAGAAAACTGTTCTCGGTTTCGTCCTATACCTTGGAGATTTGTTCTTGAATATTTTAACAGTACACTTTATATTCTTTGCATCCTTAGGAATAATAGCATAGAACTCACCCTTATATATAAAAGTGTATCTATTTATTCACCCATGATGAAGAGCATTAACATCATGCTGCCATGAACGCCCCAAAATAAAATGACAAACATGCAGTGGCATAACGTCGCATTCCACTTTATCCACATAGCCATCAACATAAAAAGGGACCTTAACCCTATGAGTAACCTTCACTTTGCCCACATCATTGATCCACTTCATATAATATGGTTTTGGGTGCTCCCATGTTGGCAATGAAAGAGACTCCACCACATCCTTACTAATCATGTTGCTAGCACTGCCGCCGTCAATTATCAGTTTGCACACTTCTCCCTTGATGGTACATGCAGTTTGAAAAATACTCCGTCGCTGTCCTTGTTCAACAATGGTCTTGTCATCTCGCTGGACCTTATGTGCTAGCAAACTCTCCATATCAGGATTATCTTGAGGATAACATAGTATGGTATCACCATGACCTCTTTCAATTCCATCATCTAACTTAGGCGTCTCATCTTCAGATTCTGAAATATATTCCGCATCAAGAAGTAGAACCCTTGGTTGATTGGAACATTCATGCTTCATGTGTCCACATCCTCCACACTTGTGGCAAATAATATTACGATGATGAGATGAAGTTGCATTAGATGAAACCTGAGAAACCTCCTTTGGTGCAACCGCCACTTTGCTCTGTTCAATGCTTCCTGACTTATAAGGAGTCGGTTTAGCACTGGACCCACCATCAATAGGAGAAGAACCACGTCGCCCACTGTTGTAAGTTGGACGAGTCTCTGAAGCTTGCTTCTCCAATACCCAACGTTCAGCACGCGCCGCTTGATGAAGAAACTCATGAATATCATTATATTGCGTTAAATCCACACGGTCTAGAATATTTTCCTATAACCCCTCAAAGAAACGTACCATGGTCGCCTCCGCAGACTCACGCACAGCTGTACGGATCATTAAAACTTGCATATCTTTATAGTACTCATCAACTGAGTTTGTACCTTGCACCAGACGCCAGAGTCTATTGTGAAGCTGGCGTGTGTAATAAGAAGGTACAAAACGTTCCCTCATGATTCGCTTCATGCCAGCCCATGTCGCTGGTCGCTCGTGAGTACGATTTTTATTATCCCACCATATAAGAGCATACTCTATAAATTTCATTGATGCAACACGAACCTTCTTCTCTTCAGAGTAGTTATGACCATCAAAATTTTGATTTACGCGCATCTCCCATTCCAAATATTTTTCCCGGCCAGCACAACGTCCTGAGAATTCAGGTATGGTTATCTTGATTCGACCCAAACCATCATCCTCGTGGGCACCATTGCCATCATAATCATGGCGCCGCCCAACATGGCGGTGAGCCCCAGCATCATGCTGTGGTCGGTGAGGTAAGCCTCCACGGGCACCAGAATCCTTAGAAAAATCACCATCATCGTCGTTGTCGCAGTCATGACGCTGTCGTGGTGAGCGGGACTGTCGGGGTGCCACATCTCTCGCCTGAAGACGTTGAACTGCTGCGGTGAGCCGATTAAGATTCTCAGTCATCACCTGCAGACTATTAGTGCGTTGTCGTTCGCTGGCAGTCAAACGCTCGTTCAACCTATCCTCGACGCCCATAATATTTACAGACAACTCCTCAACCCTGGTCCCAAGCTTCTTGTTGGCTCCCTTGATCGACATCAGATGGATACACAAGTCATCACTTATCTCCAGGTCCTTCGGAAGTTCATCGCCCTCCTCACGATCATATTTCTCATGCTGCAAGTTCACCATCTTTCAAACAATTGAATCAAATAGCAGGAAAAATTCTACTGTCATCAACCTTGATCTGAATGCCACTTGATGCGATCGT
>NC_053024.1:407252001-407289152 GCF_003073215.2 Triticum urartu
AATAAAAGGATACTTGATTAAGAATTCCGAGTCCTCGAAGAAAAAGGGGTGGGTGGGCGGGAAAAACAAAGGCAACTTTGAGACGGATGAAATGAACACCGATGAGAAGAACTGATAATTGATCTTGCAAAAGTTGAAGTGATCGGATCCACTTGAAGAGAAACACACCGGTTAAAAGGGATTGACAATAACAATCTTGATGATCAAGAAGGATTAGTATTCACATCGGAGTATGAGAACACCATTTGGGGAGGTATGGAATCAACATTTGCCTTCGAAGCAACTCGAATACCACAACTCAAAACAAAACAAAGGATTGGCTTGCAAAATAAGCCGGAACAAACATATGATAGAGATTTCGTCCGAAGTTTTCGTGGTGGGGCCTACACGGGCTCGATCGTACAGCACCATCATGTACAAGGCAGTGCACAAGACATACGAAGCGTCCCCGAGTCGGCATAGCCGAGGACTCTTTAAGACACAACGAGACCACTGTAAAACCGACCGTGAATAGGCGGACCACTAGACGTCGAACCCCAATTTCATATCATACATCTGTCGGAAAGATATCCTAAGAGCTACTTGAATTCCCACTTATAAACTCCCGAAATTTTCCCAATTATGCAATCAGGTGTTGGGGATACAGGGGAAGCATAATATCTCACCCAAAACTAGCAAATCCTACATCCAGCTCTAGCCATCCTTCAACACATAACCAAGAAACCTTCGGAAATCGTCTACCTCAACCTTCGAAAAGCATCTGTTATACGAGTTATGGCAATACTCCCGAACTCCCGCCCCAGTACTGGGTGGCATCGAGGTTATCTCACCAACAACTGCATAAAAGAGATTTTCGATGTCGGCGAAACTAATCTCAGGTATTCCAGAACTGCAACGATAAAATTATGACGACAACACCTCAGAGCTCAACTCCCCGGGACACTGCCACAACCCCTAAATGACAAGAGGCACCAAGAACAATGTTCTCGTCACAAAACCATCGGAACGATTCCAAGATACCCGCGTGATCCTAAAAAAAATTTAGTGAAATTTGAGAAGAGAAGAGTCAAAACTCTACATCAGGATGCCTTACCAGAGAGATGAAGGGACTGAGGAGTAAAATGAATTCCTAAACTCTCCGATATATAATTCCTAATGACTCAAAAAAAATTTCTAGACTCAACTCGTCAGCCAATTCGATCAAGCAGTGGGGGCTCCTAAGGTCGGGGAAGGCTCTGATTACCAACTTGTAATGCCCTCGATGTGGCTATATCTCCCACGTGTCGAAGCACGACTTAGAGGCATAACCGCATTGAAAGCAATGTCGCAAGTGAGGTAATCTTCACACAACCCATGTAATACATAAGGGAAAGAGATATATAGTTGGCTTACAATCGCCACTTCACACAATTACATGAATAAAGCATTACATCAACCAGATACAATCAGGGTCCGACTACGGAACCAAAATAAAAGAAGACTACCCCAAATGCTACACAGATCCCCGATCGTCCCGACTGGGCTCCACTACTGATCAACTAGCACGAAACAACACAAAGGACAAGATCTTCATCGAGCTCCTCCTTGAGCTTGGTTGTGTCATCTGCACGGTTCAACGGCACCTGCAAGCTGGTTTTGGAAGTATCTGTGAGTCACGGAGACTCAGCAATCTCACACCCTCGCGATCAAGACTATTTAAGCTTATGGGTAAGGTAAAGGTATGAGGTGGAGCTGCAGCAGCGAATAGCATATTTGGTGGCTAACATATACGCAAATGAGAGCGAGAATAGAAGGCAAAGCACGATCGAGAAACTATGATCAAGAAGTGATCCTAGAACAACCTACGTCAAACATAACTCCAACACCGTGTTCACTTCCCGGACTCCGCCGGAAAGAGACCATCACGGTTACCCACGCGGTTGATGTATTTTAATTAAGGTCAACTTCAGGTTTTCTACAACCGAACATTAAAAAATTCCCATCTACCCATAACCGCGGGCACGGCTTTCAAAAGTTCAAATCCCTGCAGGGGTGTCCCAACTTAGCCCATCACAAGCTCTCACGGTCAAGGAAGGATATTCCTTCTAGCGGGAAGACTCGATCAGACTCAGAATCCTGGTTACAAGACATCCTCGACAATGGTAAAACAAGTCCAGCAAGACAACCCACTGTGCCGACAAATCCCGATAGGAGCTGCACATATCTCGTTCTTAGGGCACACCAGATAAGCTAAGAGTACGGGAGCCAACGTAACCCAAATTGCCAAGGGACGGCCCCGCATGGTGCTCTGGGTTGGACCAACACTTAGACAAGCACTGGCCCAGGGGTTTAAAATAAAGATGACCCTCGGGATGCGCGACTCCCAAGGGAAAAAGGCTAGGTGGCAAATGGTAAAACCAAGGTTGGGCCTTGCTGGAGGAGTTTTATTCAAAGCGAACTGTCAAGGGTTCCCATTATAACCCAACCGCGTAAGGAACGCAAAATCCGGGAACATAACACCGATATGACGGAAACTAGGGCGGCAAGAGTGGAACAAAACACCAGGCATAAGGCCGAGCCTTCCACCCTTTACCAAGTATATAGATGCATTAATTAAATAAGAGATATTGTGATATCCCAACTAAATATCCATGTTCCAAACATGGAACAAACTCCAATCTTCACCTGCAACCAACAACGCTATAAGAGGGGATGAGCAAAGCGGTAACATAGCCAAACAACGGTTTGCTAGGACAAGGTGGGTTAGAGGCTTGGTTCAACAAAATGGGAGGCATGATAAGCAAGTGGTAGGTATCGTAGCATAGGCATAGCAAAAGAGCGAGCAAGGAAAGATAGTCGAGGGTATGGTCATCTTGCCTGAAATCCCGCAAGGAAGAACAATGACTCCATGAAGAAGACAAATGGACGTTAGTCGAACGAGTCCTCACAAACGCGACGTTAACGGAACCAACCCGAAGGAGCAACACCAGAAAAGAAGCACACAACATAGTAAACAACCACCACATAAGCATGGCAAGATGCACAACCGAGTATGATGCATGTCCGGTTTAAAGAAGCATGGCATGGCAAAGTGCACAAACAATACTACAAATTAAGTGGAGCTCATTATGCAACGGAGTTACATATTGAAGAAAACACCACATGAATTATTTAGTTCTCTCTCGTTTATGTACCCAACAAGATTAAATGTTGTTAGCATGGCAAGAGGGTGAAGCAAAAGAAAACTATCTATCTAGGCAAGTTTAAATGAGGCCGGAACTACAAACAACAAGTCCGGAAACTCCTCATGTGCATATTTTGGTTATGGTACTGTTCTGCCCTAATCCATATTTTATAGTTGTTAAACATGCAAATTGGCGCCACCATGTTAAACTAGGCATTTTTCCACCCCATTTACATATAAAGTTTATTAAAATTAGAGCTACGGTTATTTAGTTATGAATTAAAGCATTTTTGCATGGCATAGGAGCAAATTTAAACAAACAGCATTTTAAACATTTTAAACATGATTGAGAGTTGGATATTATTAAACTAGATGAAATTCTAAGCACTTTTCATATATAAATTCATTTTAATCCGATGCACCAATTGAGAGTCATTATATTCATGTTGTCTAGGGGGTTTCCTGCAAAACTGTTGTCTCTGGAAAATTAGCTAAAACGTTCTGCGAAAAAAAACACCTCTCGGGCCGAATCTGGTGCACTGCTGGGCTGAACAGAGAGGAGGGACTGGAGCTATGCTCATATTGGGCCACTGGGCCAGAAGCAGCGAAGTGGTGACAGGCCAAGGGGAGGCACCACTGGGCCTTGGCGGCAAAGGGAGTTGGGCCGCCGCGTTGGACCTCATAGGCAGAGCGAAGCGGAGGCAGCGCGATCGGGCACAGCGTCTCTGATCGACAGGAAGCAGGTTCAGTGCAGGGGCGAGGCAGGGGAATTGGCCGGTGACGCAGGTGGGCTCCGACGAGGTCGCCGGTGGCCGGGGACGAGGCCTAGCTGCCGGGATCCGGCTGGAACGAGCAAGTGTGGTGGAAGCCGACTAGTGGCTGGCGCAGCGCGCATGCGAGGAGGTCAACGCGAGGCCGGCAGGTGACGAGGGACTTGGCGCGGGGCGAACGGCTTGGCGCGCAGAGGAGGCCAGCGGGAGAGAGCAGCTCGGGCGCGCTCGGGGTCGAGCTCGCGTGCGAAGTCCTCGCCACGGGGAGCTGGGTACGTTACAGGCTCGGGGAGGCATCGGGCGAGCTCCATCTCGTTGCAGGGGATGCAGGGGTGGCAGGGACTAGGCAACCTTGATGCAGGGGAGAGGTGGAGGCGTGGATTCGGTGAGGCCGGCGGAATTCCTTCGGCAGCCATGGCGCCTGGGTGCTCCCTGTTGCCAGCAGTACGAGAGAAAGAGAGATGAGAGAGGGGAAAACTGGGAGGAGCAAGGGATGAACGAAGCAGAGGAGGAAGGGAGGCGCTCATCTCTTCATGGAGCTCGGCTTCGGGGACGAGGCCTAGGCTAGCCTCGGGCATGGGTGATGCGGAGGCACTCGTCTGCGGGGTGGATCTGGTTGGTGGAGGATTGGATCGAGAGAGATGCAGGGATTGGTTTGCGTGGAATCCGAGGAGTGAGTGGCGCGGTTGGGATGGATCTGGATCGGGACGATCCTGAGGGGAATTGTGAGTGGGTGGCGGCGGCGCGATGGGACAAGGGGGGGGATTTTTAGGGTTGGACTAGATTTAGACTAGGGGTATATATATAAAGAAAGAGGGAGAGTTTAGGGGCTAATCCGTCCCTCCAAATAAATCGAGCAGTCGAGAAAAATAGACTAGGAAGTCCAATTAACAAAATGGAGACATTTTGTAGATGTTTGGGGATGATCCGGACACAACGGTACCAACTGTTCGGGTCGGGTCCGGGACAGATTTCGGATGCGCGCGGGAGAAGGTCCGCAGGCTGACGAGAGAGGTTCGGTTGGACCTGGCGGTAGGTAGTGGGTTGTGTAGACGGTCTCGAGCTGAGAGAAGAGAAGAGAGGGAGGCCCGACGACTGTTTCCGGAGACCGAAAACGTCCGATGTTAGACCGGCTATAATGCCGCTTCAGTTTAACGGTTGGGCTATCAAACGAACCCGCAAGATCACGGTAATACATAGCAACGAGAGAGGAGAGTGTTGTCTACGTACCCTCGTAGACCGAAAGCGGAAGCGTTAGCACAACGCGGTTGATGTAGTCGTACGTCTTCACGGCCCGACCGATCAAGCACCGAAACTACGGCACCTCCGAGTTCTAGCACACGTTCAGCTCGATGACGATCCCCGGACTCCGATCCAGCAGAATGTCGGGGAAGAGTTCCGTCAGCACGACGGCGTGGTGACGATCTTGATGTTCTACCGTCGCAGGGCTTCGCCTAAGCACCGCTACAATATTATCGAGGATTATGGTGGAAGGGGCACCGCACACGGCTAAGAGATCAATGATCAATTGTTGTGTCTTTGGGGTGCCCCCCTGCACCCGTATATAAAGGAGCAAGGGAGGAGGAGGCCGGCCCTAGGAGGGGGCGCGCCAAGTGTGGAGTCCTACTAGGACTCCCTAGTCCTAGTAGGATTCCACCTCCCATATGGAATAGGAAAAGAGGAAGGGAAAAGGAGAAGGAAGGAAGGGGGCGCCCCCCTTCCCTAGTCCAATTCGGACCAGACCAAGGGGAGGGGTGCGGCCACCCTTGAGGCCCTTTTTCTTCTTTCCCGTATGGCCCAATAAGGCCCAATACGTATTCCCGTAACTCTCCGGTACTCCGAAAAATACCCGAATCACTCGGAACCTTTCCGATGTCCGAATATAGTCGTCCAATATATCGATCTTTACGTCTCGACCATTTCGAGACTCCTCGTCATGTCCCCGATCTCATCCGGGACTCCAAACTCCTTCGGTACATCAAAACTCATAAACTCATAATATAACTGTCATCGAAACCTTAAGCGTGCGGACCCTACGGGTTCGAGAACAATGTAGACATGACCGAGACACGTCTCCGGTCAATAACCAATAGCGGAACCTGGATGCTCATATTGGCTCCCACATATTCTACGAAGATCTTTATCGGTCAGACCGCATAACAACATACGTTGTTCCCTTTGTCATCGGTATGTTACTTGCCCGAGATTCGATCGTCGGTATCTCAATACCTAGTTCAATCTCGTTACCGGCAAGTCTCTTTACTCGTTCCGTAATACATCATCCTGCAACTAACTCATTAGTTGCAATGCTTGCAAGGCTTAAGTGATGTGCATTACCGAGAGGGCCCAGAGATACCTCTCCGACAATCGGAGTGACAAATCCTAATCTCGAAATACGCCAACCCAACAAGTACCTTTGGAGACACCTATAGAGCACCTTTATAATCACCCAGTTACGTCGTGACGTTTGGTGGCACACAAAGTGTTCCTCCGGTAAACGGGAGTTGCATAATCTCATAGTCATAGGAACATGTATAAGTCATGAAGAAAGCAATAGCAACAAACTAAATGATCAAGTGCTTTGGCTAACGGAATGGGTCAAGTCAATCACATCATTCTCCTAATGATGTGATCCTGTTAATCAAATAACAACTCTTTGTCTATGGTTAGGAAACATAACCATCTTTGACTAACGATCTAGTCAAGTAGAGGCATACTAGTGACACTCTGTTTGTCTATGTATTCACACATGTATTATGTTTCCGGTTAATACAATTCTAGCATGAATAATAAACAATTATCATGAAATAAGGAAATAAATAATAACTTTATTATTGCCTCTAGGGCATATTTCCTTCAGTCTCCCACTTGCACTAGAGTCAATAATCTAGTTCATATTGCCATGTGATTTAACACCAATAGTTCACATCATTATGTGACCAACACTCAACGGGTTTACTAGAGTCAATAATCTAGTTCACATCGTTATGTGATTAACACCCAAAGAGTACTAAGGTGTGATCATGTTTTGTCTGCGAGAGAAGTTTAGTCAACGGGTCTGCCATATTCAGATCCGTATGTATTTTGCAAATTTCTATGTCAACAATGCTCTGCATGGAGCTACTCTAGCTAATTGCTCCCACTTTCAATATGCATCCAGATTGAGACTTAGAATCATCTGGATCAGTGTCAAAGTTTGCATCGACGTAACCCTTTACGACGAACCTTTTGTCACCTCCATAATCGAGAAACATATGCTTATTCCACTAAGGATAATTTTGACCGTTGTCCAGTGATCTACTCCTAGATCACCATTGTACTCCCTTGCCAACATCAGTGTAGGGTATACAATAGATCTGGTACACAGCATGGCATACTTTATAGAACCTATGGATGAGGCATAGGGAATGACTTTCATTCTCTTTCTATCTTCTGCCGTGGTCGGGTTTTGAGTCTTACTCAATTTCACACCTTGTAACACAGGCAATAACTCTTTCTTTGACTGTTCCATTTTGAACTACTTCAAAATCTTGTCAAGGTATGTACTCATTGAAAAAACTTATCAAGCGTCTTGATCTATCTCTATAGATCTTGATGCTCAATATGTAAGCAGTTTCACCGAGGTTTTCTTTTAAAAAATCCTTTCAAACACTCCTTTATGCTTTGCAGAATAATTCTACATTATTTCCGATCAACAATATGTCATTCACATATACTTATCAGGAATGATGTAGTGCTCCCACTCACTTTCTTGTAAATACAGGCTTCACCGCAAGTCTGTATAAAACTATATGCTTTGATCAACTTATCAAAGCATATATTCCAACTCCAAGATGCTTGCACCAGTCCAAAGATGGATCACTGGAGCTTGCATATTTAGTTAACACCGTTAGGATCGACAAAACCTTTTAGTTTCATCGTATACGACTCTTCTTTAACAAATCCATTAAGGAATGCAGTTTTGTTTATCCATGTGCCAGATTTCATAAAATGCGGCAATTGCTAACATGATTCGGACAGACTTAAGCATAGATACGAGTGAGAAACTCTCATCGTAGTCAACACCTTGAACTTGTCGAAAACCTTTTGCGACAATTCTAGCTTTGTAGATAGTAACACTACTATCAGCGTCCGTCTTCTTCTTGAAGATCCATTTATTTTCTATGGCTTGCCGATCATCGGGCAAATCCATCAAAGTCCATACTTTGTTCTCATACATGGATCATATCTCAGATTTCATGGCCTCAAACCATTTCACGGAATCTGGGCTCATTATCGCTTCCTCATAGTTCGCAAGTTCGTCATGGTCTAGTAACATGACTTCCAGAACAGGATTACCGTACCACTCTGGTGCGGATCTCACTCTGGTTTACCTACGAGATTCGGTAGTAACTTGATCTGAAGTTACATGATCATCATCATTAGCTTTCTCACTAATTGGTGTAGTAGTCACAAGAACAGATTTCTGTGATGAACTACTTTCCAATAAGGGAGAAGGTACAATTACCTTATCAAGTTTTCTACTTTCCTCCCACTCACTTCTTTCGAGAGAAACTCCTTCTCTGGAAAGGATCCATTCTCAGCAACGAATATCTTGCCTTCAGATCTATGATAGAAGGTGTACCCAACATTTTCTTTTGGTTATCCTATGAAGACGCACTTCTCCGATTTGGGTTTGAGCTTATCAGGATGAAATTTTTTCATATAAGCATCGCAACCCCAAACTTTAAGAAACAACAACTTTGGTTTCTTGCCAAAACACAGTTCATACGGTGCCGTCTCAACGGATTTAGATGGTGCCCTTTTTAACGTGAATGTAGCTGTCTCTAATGCATAACCCCAAAACGATAGTGGTAGATCAGTAAGAGACATCATAGATCGCACTATATCTAATAAAGTATAGTTATGACGTTCGGACTCACCATTACACTGTGGTGTTCCAGGTGGCGTGAGTAGTGAAACTATTTTACATTGTTTTAACTGAAGGCCAAACTCGTAACTCAAATATTTTACTTCTGCGATCATATCGTAGAAACTTTTATTTTTTGTTACGATGATTCTCCACATCACTCTGAAATTCTTTGAACTTTTCAAATATTTCAGACTTGTGTTTCATCAATTAGATATACTCATATCTGCTCAAATCATCTATGAAGATCACAAAATAATGATACATGCCACGAGCCTCAATATTCATCGGACCACATACATCAGTATGTATGATTTCTAACAAATCTGTTGCTCGCTCCATTGTTCCGGAGAACGGAGTCTTAGTCATCTTGCCCATGAGGCATGGTTCGCAAGCATCAACTAATTCATAATCAAATGATTCCAAAAACCCATCAGCATGGATTTTCCTCATGCGCTTTACACCAATATGACCTAAACGGCAGTGCCACAAATAAGTTGCACTTTCATTATTAACTTTGCATCTTTTGGCTTCAATATTATGAATATGTGTATCACCATGATTGAGATCCAACAAACCATTTTCATTGGGTGTATGACCATAGAAGGTTTTATTCATGTAAACAGAACAACAATTATTCTCTAACTTACATGAATAACCGTATTGCAATAAACATGATCCAATCATATTTATGCTCAACGCAAACACCAAATAACACTTATTTAGGTTCAACACTAATCCCGAAAGTATAGGGAGTGTGCGATGATGATCATATCAATCTTGGAACCACTTCCAACACACATCGTTACTTCACCCTTAACTAGTCTCTGTTCATTCTGCAACTCCCGTTTCGAGTTACTACTCTTAGCAACTGAACTAGTATCAAATACTGAGGGGTTGCTATAAACACTAGTAAAGTACACATCAATAACATGTATATCAAATATACCTATGTTCACTTTGCCATCCTTCTTATCCGCCAATTACTTGGGGTAGTTCCGCTTCCAGTGACCAGTCTCTTTGCAGTAGAAGCACTTAGTCTCAGGCTTAGGACCAGACTTGGGCTT
This sequence comes from Triticum urartu, assembly GCF_003073215.2. Taxonomy (NCBI): domain Eukaryota; kingdom Viridiplantae; phylum Streptophyta; class Magnoliopsida; order Poales; family Poaceae; genus Triticum; species Triticum urartu. The sequence goes on from NC_053024.1 coordinate 407,261,911, forward strand.
CTTCAATTGAGCAGCAACTTGCTTGCCGTTCTTCTTGAAGTTCCCCTTCTTCTCTTTGCCGTTTTCTTGAAACTAGTGGTCTCATCAACCATCAACACTTGCTGTTTTTCTTGATTTCTACCTTCGTCAATTTCAGCATTACAAAGAGCTTGGGAATCATTTCCGTTATCCCTTGCATATCATAGTTCATCACGAAGTTCTACTAACTTGGTGATGGTGACTAGAGAATTCTGTCAATCACTATTTTATCTGGAAGATTAACTCCCACTTGATTCAAGCGATTGTAGTACCCAGACAATCTGAGCACATGCTCACTAGTTGAGCGATTCTCCTCCATCTTTTAGCTATAGAACTTGTTGGAGACTTCATATCTCTCAACTCGGGTTTTTACTTGAAATATTAACTTCAACTCTTGGAACATCTCATATGGTCCATGACGTTCAAAATGTCTTTGAAGTCCCGATTCTAAGCTGTTAAGCATGGCGCACTAAACTATCAAGTAGTCATCATATTGAGCTAGCCAAACGTTCATAACGTCTGTATTTGCTCCTGCAATAGGCCTGTCACCTAGCGGTGCATCAAGGACATAATTCTTCTGTGCAGCAATGAGGATAAACCTCAGATCACGGATCCAATCCGCATCATTGCTACTAATATCTTTCAACACAATTTTCTCTAGGAACATATCAAAATAAACATATGAAAGCAACAACGCGAGCTATTGATCTACAACATAATTTGCAAAATACTACCAGGACTAAGTTCATAATAAATTTAAGTTCAATTAATCATATTACTTAAGAACTCCCACTTAGATAGACATCCCTCTAATCATCTAAGTGATCACGTGATCCAAATCAACTAAACCATGTCTGATCATCACGTGAGATGGAGTAGTTTTCAATGGTGAACATCACTATGTTGATCATATCTACCATATGATTCACGCTCGACCTTTCGGTCTCCAGTGTTCCGAGGCCATATCTGTATATGCTAGGCTCGTCAAGTTTAACCTGAGTATTCCGCATGTGCAACTGTTTTGCACCTGTTGTATTTGAACGTAGAGCCTATCACACCCGATCATCACGTGGTGTCTCAGCACGAAGAACTTTCGCAACGGTGCATACTCAGGGAGAACACTTATACCTTGAAATTTAGTGAGAGATCATCTTATAAAGCTACTTTCGAACTAAGCAAAATAAGATGTATAAAAGATAAACATCATATGCAATCAAAATATGTGACATGATATGGCCATGATCATCTTGCGCCTTTGATCTCCATCTCCAAAGTACTTTCATGATCTCTATCGTCACCGGCATGACACCATGATCTCCATCATCTTGATCTATATCAATGTGTCGTTACATGGTCGTCTCGCCAACAATTGCTCTTGCAACTATTACTATCGCATAGCGATAAAGTAAAGCAATTATTTGGCGCTTGCATCTTATGCAATAGAGAGACAACCATAAGGATTTTGCCAGTTGTCGATAACTTCAACAAAACATGATCATCTCATACAACAACTTATATCTCATCACGTCTTGACCATATCACATCACAACATGCCCTGCAAAAACAAGTTAGACATCCTCTACTTTGTTGTTGCAAGTTTTACGTGGCTGCTACGGGCTTAGCAAGAACCAATCTTACCTACGCATCAAAACCACAACGATAGTTTGTCAAGTTGGTGTTGTTTTAACCTTCGCAAGGACCGGGCGTAGCCACACTCGGTTTAACTAAAGTTGGAGAAACTGACACCCGCCAGCCACCTCTGTGCAAAGCACGTCGGTAGAACCAGTCTCGCGTAAGCGTACGCATAATGTCGGTCCGGGCCGCTTCATCCAACAATACCGCCGAACCAAAGTATGACATGCTGGTAAGCAGTATGACTTATATCGCCCACAACTCACTTGTGTTCTACTCGTGCATATAACATCAACACATAAAACCTAGGCTCGGATGCCACTGTTGGGGAACGTAGTAATTTCAAAAAAATTCCTACGCACACGCAAGATCATGGTGATGCATAGCAACGAGAGGGGAGAGTATTGTCTACGTACCCTCGTAGACCGAAAGCGGAAGCGTTATAACAACGCGGTTGATGTAGTCATACGTCTTCACGGCCCGACAGATCAAGCATCGAAACTACGGCAGCTCCGAGTTCTAGCACACGTTCAGCTCGATGACGATCCCCGGACTCCGATCTAGCAAAGTGTCGGGGAAGAGTTCCGTAAGCACGATGGCGTGGTGATGATCTTGATGTTCTACCGTCACAGGGCTTCGCCTAAGCACCGCTACAATATTATCGAGGAGTATGGTGGAGGGGGGCATCGCACACGGCTAAGAGAATGATCACGAAGATCAACTTGTGTGTCTATGGGGTGCCCCCTGCCCCCGTATATAAAGGAGTGGAGGAGGGGAGGGCCGGCCCTCTCTATGGAGTGCCCTAGGGGAGTCCTACTCCCACCGGGAGTAGGATTCCCCCTTTCCTAGTCCAACTAGGAGTCCTTCCATGTAGTAGGAGTAGGAGACAAGGAAGGGGAAGAGGGAAGAGAAGGAAGGAGGGGGCACCGCCCCTCCCCCTAGTCCAATTCGGACTAGTCAATGGAGGGGCGCGCGGCCTGCCTCTCCCTGTCCCCTAAAGCCCAATAAGGCCCATATACTTCTTCCCCCGTATTCCCGTAACTCCCCGGTAATCCAAAAAATACCCGAACCACTCGGAACCTTTCCGATGTCCGAATATAGTCGTCCATTATATCGATCTTTACGTCTCAACCATTTTGAGACTCCTCGTCATGTCCCCGATCTCATCCGGGACTCGGAACTCCTTCGGTACATCAAAACTCATAAACTCATAATATAAATGTCATCGAAACCTTAAGCGTGCGGACCCTACGGGTTCGAGAACAATGTATACATGACCGAGACACGTCTCCGGTCAATAACCAATAGCGGAACCTGGATGCTCATATTGGCTCCTACATATTCTATGAAGATCTTTATCGGTCAGACCGCATAACAACATACGTTGTTCCCTTTGTCATCGGTATGTTACTTGCCCGAGATTCGATCGTCGGTATCTCAATACCTAGTTCAATCTCATTACCGGCAAGTCTCTTTACTCGTTCCGTAATACATCATCTCGCAACTAACTCATTAGTTGCAATGCTTGGAAGGCTTATGTGATGTGCATTACCGAGAGGGCCCAGAGATACCTCTCCGACAATCGGAGTGACAAATCCTAATCTCGAAATACGCCAACCCAACATGTACCTTTGGAGACACCTGTAGAGCTCCTTTATAATCACCCAGTTACGTTGTGATGTTTGGTAGCACACAAAGTGTTCCTCCGGTAAATGGGAGTTGCATAATCTCATAGTCATAGGAACATGTATAAGTCATGAAGAAAGCAATAGCAACATACTAAACGATCGAGTGCTAAGCTAACGGAATGGGTCAAGTCAATCACATCATTCTCCTAATGATGTGATCCCGTTAATCAAATAACAACTCTTTGTCTATGGTTAGGAAGCATAACCATCTTTGATTAACGAGCTAGTCAAGTAGAGGCATACTAGTGACACTCTGTTTGTCTATGTATTCACACATGTATTATGTTTCCGGTTAATACAATTCTAGCATGAATAATAAACATTTATCATGAAATAAGGAAATAAATAATAACTTTATTATTGCCTCTAGGGCATATTTCCTTCAGGTTTTACCATTCGCCACCTAGCCTCTTTTTCCCTTGGGTTTCCAGAGCCCGAGGGTCATCTTTATTTAAACCCCCCCGGGCCAGTGCTCCTCTGAGTGTTGGTCCAAACTGAGCTGCCTGCGGGGCCACCTCGGGGAAACTTGATGGTTGGTTTTACTCGTAGCTAGTCTCATCTAAGTGTGCCCTGAGAACGAGATATGTGCAACTCCTATCGGGATTTGTCGGCACATTTGGGCGGTGTTGCTGGACTTGTTTTACCATTGTCGAGGATGTCTTGTAACTGGGATGCTGAGTCTGATCGGATTGTCTTGGGAGAAAGATATACTTCATTGACCGTGAGAGCTTGTGATGGGCTAAGTTGGGACTCCCCTGCAGGGATTTGAACTTTCGAAAGCCGTGCCCGCGGTTATGGGCAGATGGGAATTGTTAATGTCCGGTTGTAGATAACCTGAAACTTAACTCAATTAAAATGCATCAACCGTGTGTGTAACCGTGATGGTCTCTTCTCGGCGGAGTCCGGGAAGTGAACACGGTGTTGGAGTAATGCTTGACATAGGTTGTTCTAGGATCACTTCTTGATCATAGTTCATCCACCGTGCCTTTGCCTTCTCTTCTCGCTCTCATTTGTGTATGTTAGCCACCATATATGCTAGTCGCTTGCTGCAGCTCCACATCATACCTAGGGATGGCAATTTTATCCACGGATCTGGATACCCATGGATACCCGACCCGGTTGGGCAAGGGTATGGACCACATTTTCGCCCATGGGTCCATGGATATGGATACCCACGAACAGCCGGGTTGGGCATGGTTATAGTTTGCGCTTCATGGATATCCAATGGATACCCGTATGACATGTGGGGCCATATGCCAGTGATAGTAGAAAGAGCGAATGAATGGGAAATGGCAGGAAATATGCAACTTGTTCCATGAGCTATATGCTGCAGAATCAACCTCTGGTGTGTCACACTTAAGGACTCATCGTATTACTTGTTGCCTACTTATGCATGTAGCTTATGTTGTCATTTGTGAGTGAATGATGATGAGTTAATTTGCTCTTTGGGAAGGCTTCATGCTGACTTTTCTATGCCCATGGAGCTCCATGGGTATGTGGGTATCCAGTGGGTTTGGACATGGGCACAAGTTTTGCCCATGGATAATTTGGTGGATGGGCAGAGGGTAGGAAGATGGGTCATGGGTTGGATTTGGACCAGCTCCACCCGCCCCAAACCCGACCCATTGCCATCCCTAATCATACCTTTGCCTTTCCTATAAGCTTAAATAGTCTTGATCGTGAGGGTGTGAGATTGACGAGTCCTCGTGACTCACAGATTACTTCCAAAACCAGATGCAGGGACCGATGATACCGCTCCAGATGATATGATCGAGCTCAGGAGTTCGATGAAGACTCTCGTCGTTACTACGTGTCTTTCCCAGATGATCAGTAGTGGTGCCCAGTTGGGGCGATCGGGGACTATGTTGCATTTGGGGTTTATCTTCATTTTGGTTCCGTAGTCGGACCTTGAATGTATTGGATGATTGTAATGACTTATTTATGTATTTGTGTGACGTGGCAAGTGTAAGCCAACTATGTTACTCTTATTCCCTTATTGTATTACATGGGTTGTTGTGAAGATTACATCACTTGCGACATTGCTTTCAATGCGGTTATGCCTCTAAGTCGTGCTTCGACAAGTGGGAGATATAGCCGCATCGAGAGAGTTACAAGTTGGTAATCAGAGCCTTCGCCGACCTTAGGAGCCCCCTGCTTGATCGAATTGCTGGCATTGTTGAGTCTAGAAAAAAATGTTTTGAGTCATTTAGGAATTATATATATCGGAGAGTAGGACTTATTTTTACTCCTCATTCCCTTCATCGCTTTGGTGAGGCATCTTGACGTAGAGTTTTGACTCTTCTCTTCTCAAATTTCACTAAAAAAAATTTAGGATCACACAGGTATCTTGGAATCGTTCCGATGGTTTTCTGACGAGAACATTGTTCTTGGTGCCTCCTGACATTAGGGGTTGTGGCAGTGTCCTGGGAGTTGATGTAACGCCCTCGATGCGGCTATATCTCCCACGTGTCGAAGCACGACTTAGAGGCATAACCGCATTGAAAGCAATGTCGCAAGTGAAGTAATATTCACACAACCCATGTAATACATAAGGGAAAGAGATATATAGTTGGCTTACAATCGCCACTTCACACAATTACATGAATAAAGCATTACATCAACCAGATATAATCAGGGTCCGACTACGGAACCAAAATATAAGAAGACTACCCCAAATGCTACACAGATCCCCGATCGTCCCGACTGGGCTCCACTACTGATCAACTAGCACGAAACAACACAAAGGACAAGATCTTCATCGAGATCCTCCTTGAGCTTGGTTGCGTCATCTGCACGGTTCAACGGCACCTGCAAGCTGGTTTTGGAAGTATCTATGAGTCACGGAGACTCAGCAATCTCACACCCTCCCGATCAAGACTATTTAAGCTTATGGGTAAGGTAAAGGTATGAGGTGGAGATGCAGCAGCGACTAGCATATTTGGTGGCTAACATATACGCAAATGAGAGCGAGAAGAGAAGGCAAAGCACGATCGAGAAACTATGATCAAGAAGTGATCCTCGAACAACCTGCGTCAAACATAACTCCAACACCGTGTTCACTTCCAGGACTCCGCCGGAAAGAGACGATCATGGTTACCCACGCAGTTGATGTATTTTAATTAAGGTCAACTTCAGGTTTTCTACAACCGGACATTAACAAATTCCCATCTGCCCATAACCGCGGGCACGGCTTTCGAAAGTTCAAACCCCTGCAGGGGTGTCCCAACTTAGCCCATCACAAGCTCTCACGGTCACCGAAGGATATTCCTTTTGGCGGGAAGACCCGATCAGACTCGGAATCCCGGTTACAAGACATCCTCGACAATGGTAAAACAAGTCCAGCAAGACCACCGCTGTGCCGACAAATCCTGATAGGAGCTGCACATATCTCGTTCTCAGGGCACACCGGATAAGCTAAGCGTACGGGAGCCAACGTAACCCAAGTTGCCAAGGGACGGCCCCGCACGGTGCTCTGGGTTGGACCAACACTTAGACAAGCACTGGCCCGGGGGTTTAAAATAAAGATGACCCTCGGGACGCATGACTCCCAAGGGAAAAAGGCTAGGTGGCAAATGGTAAAACCAAGGTTGGGCCTTGCTGCAGGAGTTTTATTTAAAGTGAACTGTCAAGGGGTTCCCATTATAACCCAACCGCGTAAGGAACGCAAAATCCAGGAACATAACACCGATATGACGGAAACTAGGGCGGCAAGAGTGGAACAAAACACCAGGCATAAGGCCGAGCCTTCCACCCTTTACCAAGTATATAGATGCATTAATTAAATAAGAGATATTGTGATATCCCAACTAAATATCCATGTTCCAAACATGGAAAAAAAATCCAATCTTCACCTGCAACCAACAACGCTATAAGAGGGGCTGAGCAAAGCGATAACATAGCCAAACAACGGTTTGCTAGGACAAGGTGGGTTAGAGGCTTGGTTCAACAAAATGGGAGGCATGATAAGCATGTGGTAGGTATCGCAGCATAGGCATAGCAAAAGAGCGAGCAACTAGCAAGCAAAGATAAAAGTGATTTCGAGGGTATGGTCATCTTGCCTGAAATCCCGCAAGGAAGAACAACGAGTCCATGAAGAAGACAAATGGACGTTAGTCGAATGAGTCCTCACAAACGCGACGTTAATAGAACCAACCCGAAGAAGCAACACCGGAAAAGAAGCACACAACATAGTAAACAACCACCACATAAGCATGGCAAGATGCACAACCGACTATGATGCATGTCCAGTTTAAAGGAGCATGGCATGGCAAAGTGCACAAACAATACTACAAATTAAGTGGAGCTCATTATGCAACGGAGTTACATATTGAAGAAAACACCACATGACTTATTTAGTTCTCTCTCATTTATGTACCCAACAAGATTAAATGTTGTTAGCATGGCAAGAGGGTGAAGCAAAAGAAAACTACCTATCTAGGCAAGTTTAAATGAGGCCGGAACTACAAACAACAAGTCCGGAAACTCCTCATGTGCATATTTTGGTTATGGTACTGTTCTACCCTAATCCATATTTTATAGTTGTTAAACATGCAAATTGGTGCCACCATGTTAAACTAGGCATTTTTCCACCCCATTTACATATAAAGTTTATTAAAATCGGAGCTATGGTTATTTAGTTATGAATTAAAGCATTTTTGCATGGCATAGGAGCAAATTTAAACAAACAGCATTTTACACAGTTTAAACATGATTGAGAGTTGGATATTATTAAACTAGATGAAATTCTAAGCACTTTTCATATATAAATTATTTACATATGATGCCTGATTAATAAGTTATTATATGCATGACAATGAGGGTTTTTCTGCAAAACAGTAAATCCTGGGATAATTAGCTAAATGTCAGCGAGGAAAAAAATACACAACGGGCTGAATCTGGTTGGCCCAATCGGCGGACAAGAGGAGCGGATGCAGCTTGAGGGGCTCTTCCTCTCTGCCTGGCGCAAGCCGCAGAAGCAAGACGGACGGCGCGCCCGAGCAAGACGGGGCGGGCGACTCGGCAGATGAGGCGGCGCGGAGGAGACCGTTAGCGATAATTGGCGGCAACTTAGCGGATCCCCAAATCCGAGCGACGTCGGCAAGCTGAGCCGGCGCCGGGAGCTCCGGAGCGCGCCCATCCAGGCCAAAGAGAAGAATAGCTGTAAGAGAAGAGGAACGGGACGAGAGAAGGGAGGAAGAGGGCGGACCGTGAACGCGACCTTGCGATTGTCACTGAGCAGGGTCGCCAGCGACGCTCGGGTTTGCACGCCAGTTAACGGGCTGGACGGGGAGAAGACCTCCTGCACTGATGGCTACGGAACCAGGCGCGGGGCCTTCTCGAAACAGGCAGGGTCCGGGCTTCGATGGCTCGGCGGAGGCCCCACATGGCCTGCAGCCGGCGCGAGGAGGGGAGGAGCCAAGGGCGACGTTGCATCGGCCCATTGCGCTGCGGGTGACAACCGGTGCGTTGCCACTGGAGGCCCAAATGTGCGCCGCGAAGTGCGGTGCGGAAAACAGGAGTGCAAAGTGAGAGCCAGGAGGTTCCGGCGCCCTCGAACTGTGGGGGGGCATACCCGGAGTGCTCAAAAAAATAAAGAGACAAACTCACATCCAGAAAAACACGTGAAGATAGGGTGTGAGGGCTCATACGACATGCCAAAGAAAATGCAGCGGGGTGCTCCATCAAATGACACCCAGAGGCACTAAAGGCAAGGGGGCTAGGGTTAGGGGGTTTGAGGCCGTTTCGGAGCCGTTCGATCTCGATCAGACGACCCGGAGCGGGGGAGGTTAGATAGGTGGGCTAGTGGGCTGTGCTAGATAGAGATGGGCTGAGAAGAGAGGAGAGAGAGGCCCGGCACATTTTCGGAGACCGAAAACGTCCGACGTTAGACCGATAATGTCGCTATAGTTTAACGGTTGGGCTATCAAACGAACTCCGAATGCGATGAAACTTGACAGGCGGTCTATCTACACTATAATAAGACCACACGTCAACTCTTTCCCATTCCGAGAACATTTTCGCCACTTATAAAATAATATTTCGGACATGCCGCGGCGCGTGCAAGTGTGTCTGGGCTCAGAACGGACAACGGACGGAACGGAGGAGACCGAGACGGATGCAAGTTTTGAAAACATGATGATGCAATGCACATGATGACATGACAATGCAACACAAGCAAATGACATGGCAACACGCGAATAACTGGAAGACACCTGGCGACAGCGGTCTCGGCGTCACAGTTGAGCTCCGAGGTGTTGTCGTCACAATTTTATCGTTGCAGATTCTGGAATACCTGAGTTCGCGACATCGAAAATCTCTTTTATGCAGTTGTTGGTGAGATAACCTCGACGCCACCCAGTACTGGGGCGGGAGTTCGGGAGTATTGCCATAACTCGTATAACGGATGCTTTTCGAAGGTTGAGGTAAATGATTTCCGAAGGTTTCTTGGTTATGTGTTGAAGGATGGATACAGCTGGATGTAGGATTTGCTAGTTTTGGGTGAGATATTATGCTTCCCCTGTATCCCCAACACCTGATTGCATAACCGGAAAGTTTCGGGAGTTTCATAGGTGGGAATTCATGTAGCTCTAGTATTTCTTCCGCAGATATTTGGTTTGTGATTGGGTAATCCTCACCAAGTATTTGTTCTTGTCCTTAACCTTGTTGTTTTATTCTCTACCTCTATCTAAGTGGCTTCTCAATTTATGGAATGTGACCATTTCAATTGGAATGCATTCGTTCATTTTGTTCGGATGTGAAGACTATATGTTGCAATTTCTATCATTTGATTCAGCTTGAATATATGTCTGTCAAGATGCTAACGGATGTCACCCTCTCCAGGATGGCTCCTCCAACGCGCACGACTCCGATCCTGATCCGCCACCACCACCTCCACCTCCGGAGGCATGGCAAGCTGTGATGGCCGCTACCAATGCAAACATGCAGCTGATCATGCAAATTCTGCAAGAGCGCAACCAAGGGAATCATGGCCATGGCAACAATCAGAATCAGTTTGCTACACTCAACCAGTTCCTCGCTAACCAGCCAAAGACCTTCAGCAACTGTGTCGAGGCCTCAGACGCTGATGATTGGCTCGTGGATATCTGCAAGCATTTCGAGTGCAGTAACGTCAGGCCTGAGGACTTTGTCAAGTTTGCCTCCTTCCAACTCAAAGACCAAGCTGCAGAATGGTTTCAGCAATACAAAGATTCCAGAGGAGGCCGTGTGATTACCTGGGATGAATTCCGTCAAGACTTCAAAGCTCATCACATTCCTCAGAGTGTTGTTGAAAGCAAGCGTGAGGAATTCCGCAACCTGAAGCAAGGCAGCTTGTCTGTTTACCAGTATAACATCATGTTCCAGAAGCTCGCTCGTTTCGCTAAGCAAGACGTCCCTGACGAGAAGAGCATGATTTATCAGTTCAGAGGTGGCCTCAGAGAAGATCTCCAACTAGCTCTCGTGCTTTTCGAGCGGAAGTACGATGAGTTTTACAACATGGCACTGAAACAAGAGACTGCTCAGCTCAAGTGCGATGCTTCCAAGAAAGAGTCAGGGAATGCAACTCCTTCTTCCTCAACTCAAGTGTCTAAGCAGCAAAAGTATTGGTTGCTGCTCCTCCTCTGTTCCGTCAGCCTTATCAGGAGAGAAAAGGTGGCAATGGATCTTCCCACCCACCCAACCCAGGCTTTCAGAACAAGACTTCGTCTCAAGCTCCAAGATCAAGTGCTTCGTATCACCGTCCGCTCTCGAAGGTCACGTGCAACAAGTGTTAGCAGAAGGGTCACTATGCCAACAAATGCTTCAATCAAAGGTGTCTTCCTCCTTCTCCTCCTGTGAGGTCTACCAGTACCGCAGTGGTCAAGCATAACCCCAAGCACGCCAAGGTCAACTTGTTGAACGCAGCTCAGGCAGAGGATTTGTCAGATGTCATCATGGGTAACCTTCCTGTTAACGATGTTCCTGCAAAAGTACTTTTTGATACTGGTGCATCGCATTGTTTTATGTCAAAGCCATTTTTTTGCCAAGAATGAATTCGTTTCTTCTCATTTGGGCAAATCAATGGATATTCTTTCTCCGACAAACGTTTGAGTGCCAGTTTGGAGGTTCCAGATGTTACGATCACGTTGGGCGACTATAAGTTTCTTTCTTCCCCAATGGTCCTCGGTAACTCGGATATTGATCTTATTCTCGGAATGGACTGGCTTTCTAAGCACAAGTCTCAGCTTGATTGTGCTGCCAGGCATATTCAATTGACTCATTCGTCTGAGGATGTTATTGTCTTTGCCGCAAGGGATGATACCATCCGACTGTTTTCTCTCAATGAGAAGGGCGAGTTGGATGCCATCTCTCAAATTTCAGTCGTTTACGAATATCAAGACGTCTTTCCAGAAGAGCTTCCAGGAATGCCTCCGCACCGGCCAGTTGAATTTGTCATCGATCTTAAGCCTAGCATGGAACCTGTTTGCAAACGTCCTTACAAACTTGGACCTGAAGATTTGAAGGAGCTGAAGAAGCAACTCGATATTCAAGAGCAAATGGGTCTCATCCGACCTAGTTATTCTCCATGGGGTTGTGGTGTTCTTTTTGTGAAGAAGAAGGATGGAACGGACCGACTTTGTGTCGACTACTGTCCATTGAACAAGAAGACCATAAAGAACAAGTGCCCACTTCCCAACATCAATGAGCTGTTTGAACAACTCAAAGGTGCTCAAGTATTCTCCAAGCTTGATCTCTGTATGGGCTATCATCAGATTCGCATTCGAGAAGAAGATATCCCCAAGACAGCATTCAGAACAAGCTACGGTTCATAGGAATACGCTGTCATGTCTTTCGGCCTCGTCAACGCTCCTCCGACATTCTATCGCATGATGAACTTCATCTTCAACGCCTACACAAATGACTTCGTCTTGGTCTACCTCGACGACATTTTGTTCTTTTCCAAGAACAAGGAGGATCATGCCAAGCACTTGCGTTTGGTTTTGGATAAGCTCAGAGAACATCAGTTCTATGCCAAGTTTTCAAAGTGCGAGTTTTGGCTCGATGAGGTTCTCTACCTTAGGCATATCATCTTTGCCAAGGGCATAGCGGTTAATCCTGAGAAGGTGTCTGCAATTGTGAATTGGGAACCACCTCAGAACGTGAAGCAACTCCGCGGCTTCCTTGGGCTCGCAAGCTATTGTCGAAGGTTCATTGAGAACTTCTCTAAGATCGCGAAGCCTCTTTCCAACCTCTTGCAGAAACATGTGAAGTATGTTTGGTCGGCTGAATGTGACATCGCTTTCAACACCCTGAAAGAGAAGTGAGTCACTGCTCCAGTTCTGACTCCTCCTGATGAATCCAAACCATTTGAGGTCTTCTGTGATGCTTCCCTTCAAGGTCTTGGTGCAGTGTTGATGCAAGAGAAGAAAGTTGTGGCCTATACCTCTCGCCAGTTGAAGCCCAACGAAAAGAACTACCCCACTCACGACCTCGAGTTGGCGGCAGTCGTCCATACTCTTTTAACTTGGAGACATCTCTTATTGGGAAGAAAAGTGGACATCTTCACTGATCATAAGAGTCTCAAGTACATCTAGACTCAGCCTAATCTCAACCTCAGGCAAACTCGTTGGGTCGATGATTCAAGAGTATAATCTGAGTATCGAATATACTCCAGGCAAGGCCAATGTAATTGCTGACGCATTGAGCAGGAAGGCTTACTGCAACAGTTTGATTCTCAAGCCTTACCAACCCGAGCTTTGTGAAGCTTTCTGCAAACTCAACCTTCAAGTTGTTCCTCAAGGTTTCCTCGCCAACCTCCAAGTCTCTCCTACTTTGGAAGATCAGATTCGTGAGGCTCAACTTCTTGATGCTATGGTGAGGAAGGTGAAGATTGGGATTGCCAAGAGTCAACCCAAGTACAAGTGTTATCGTCTTGATGACAAGGATACTCTATTCTTCAAGGATCGCATTGTTGTGCCTAAAGGTGACCTTCATAAAGTCATTATGAACGAGGCTCACAATTCACTCCTCTCTATTCACCCTAGAAGTACAAATATGTACCATGACCTCAAGCAGTCGTATTGGTGGACTCGAATGAAGCGCGAGATTGCTCAGTTCGTGAATGAATGTGATGTCTGCAGAAGAGTGAAAGCAGAACACCAATGACCAGCTGGTCTCCTCCAACCTCTTGCCATTCCAGAATGGAAGTTTGATCATATTGAGATGGACTTCGTGACTGGATTTCCAAAGTCCAAGCGTGGCAATGATACTATCTCCGTTGTCATCGACAAACTCACTAAAGTGGCTCATTTTCTTCCTATCAAAGAATCCATCACAGCAGCCTAGCCAGAGGGCGGCCGCATGATTCCACCTGAGGAAGAAGTCTTCGTAGCCGCCGCACCACCAGTGAGATCTAGGGCGCCGGCACACCAGCAGCAAGAACGACACCGCCCACTCACCCTTCGTGCAGTTGGTCCCCGTGACAACCAAGCCTCTCCACCCGCGGAATCATCCCAAGCCATCCCTTGGATCGAGCGGAGAGGAAAGAGGCCCCACCGCCACCTGCGTCGATCGGGCTTTGCCTGTCAACGCCTCGTGATGGCGGTGGGGGAGGAGTGTTGGGAGGAAAGGGGAGAGAGGCGACGAGCAAGGGTTGCCCCGGGTCGCTCGCGGGGACAAAGCGTGAGAGGACCAGAACGAGCCTAACCCTAGCCACCAGTTCTGTCACCCCTATGAATGTACGCATGTACACTCTACGCCTATAAGCACCACCCTGATACGGAGCGGTCACAACATCTTTAGATTTGACGAAGCCACCACATGCGTTTCGTAGTCAACGAGAACATCTCCTCCCACTAAACGAACATTGTTGTGAAGCTTGAATGCGAGCATCAGTGCCAAGTCTAGGACTTGGATTACGATGGGCTGGTTCCACCACAAAGAACCTGAACATCTGAGCGTTCACAGGATGAAACAGAGTTGCACTTCCTCATTTAAACATACATGCTACAAAAGTTGTATAGATCAAAGTGAGTGTTAAATACTCATCAAATGTTCAGTGCATCCATGTTTATGATCCTGAAATAATCAGGAAACAAAACTAGACTACGATGATATGTCACAGAAGTGAGCTATTCCAAAAAGAAAAAGAAAAGAGGCTTACAGGTCAAAAACACTATGCGTGTATGACAGGATATGTACATGGTACCTATAATCACTTGCACACTACACATCCCTATACAACCGGCCGCTTGGCGTTCCTGTGCTCAATTCATGCTCCGTTTCAAAATTAAGATCCTGAATTATGTGCAGCTGTTGCTTGCTGGTACATATTAGATCTGGCAGTCTGTTCTTTGCTTCTTTCTTTCTTCCCAGGAGTTGGAGCAGTGCATGCAGAATGAATTGTGTCCACCCAGGGCAGTATCTACTACTAGCAGGGATGAGTCGTTAACCAGAAGCGGGCTATACATATCAATCGATAATTTTCTCGCCGGTTGAAAATAAATTCCATATCACAGTTCCAACAAGATAAAGAGTTACAGACAATTTGAAGACATCGTCCCAAGAACCTGCATTTTTGTTTGAAGGATGAGACGTGCAAATTGACAGTGTAATATGTTACGTAACATAAAGAGTTTAGGATCAGGGCAGACCATGCTGCAAGATGTATCCGGTTGCTGCTGTGCCAAATACACCAGCTAGAACCCCAGCTGTGTTGGAGAGACCAAGTAGTACACCCTGCAAGACAGGAAGTTCATCACCTTTTGGTAGCATATTCAGTACGACTTTACAGAACATCTAAGATTATAGTGCACTGAAATATTATGCTATAGTCAGATGATTACGGCGTATCGAGGACCGATATCTTGATGATTCGAGTATAGACCAGACTGAGAAAATGCATCACTTCCCTGACATTTAGAAAAAGATTCAGATATAAAACAGAGTTGCACTATACGAAGAAAATATTATCAACGACCAGAAGTAAAAGGGAGCCTCACCTGGCTACAAGCCATGCACAAAACTGCCAGTGCTGGTGAATCGATATGGCTCAGTTGACTGAGAAAAAAGGCTGGCCCTAAGAAACCAATTGATTGCATGATCTGCAACAGGTGGACGTGCATAGGGTAACAATATTGATGACATCTTTCTTTAGTACAAGTTCAAAAACTGGATCCTGGTTATCTTAGCCCCAGTGAATACATCACTGGGGAATATAAACTCAGAATATCAAAGTGTTTAATTTACCTTGCGAACCGTTGTCACTGATGTTCCTCTACTAACAAGTGTGTCTGCAATCCAACCACCAACGTTTGCAGAAATCGCCATTGTTAGCCAGGGAAGGACGCAGAAAAGGCTGGACTCCGTGAGGTTGAATTTCAAAACCTATTTTATATTAAGTTTGTCTTTATAAAGAAAGGGGTTTGCAGTTCATGATGCTCAATTAGGTAACAACGATGTTGATGGTACCTGGTTGTAGTACGTAGGCATCCATGTGAGCAAGATAAAAGTTCCCCAGTTATGGCAAAAGTGGCAAGCTATAAGTGCCCAAACAGGCGGTTTTGACAATATTACTCCCCATGGAATTGTTGTAACAGGCTCTCCTGATGTGGTTTGACTAATGATAAGCTTCTTTTCTTCAGCACTAATCCTCGGATCCTCAAGTGGAGTACTATAAGCCTTTTAAGATAACAGACAACAAATTCAGACATGATGAAAACAAAATCAGAGAAGTTGCACAGTAATTCACAACACCGAAGTACCTTGGCCGCCCATGTCGCGAACCAGACAGTCCCAAGAGAGCCGAAGGAATAGAAGACTGATGGCCACCCAAACTTGTGTATCAGGAATGGCGAAAATGCGAGTCCTGTCACTGACCCTAGGTACATCCCACTATATACAAGAGCTAATGATCTGCTCCTCTCTGATACAGGAACCCATTTTGAAAGTATATTATTCATTGCGGGCATGGCAACCCCCTGTTGCAAGAATTTATATTTTGTCATGTCCATGATGCACCGGTGTATGAAGAACATCAACTACAACTTTGTTTGCCTTTCTTCTCCTATTATATAATTTGGCCCTTCCCTCAGTTGGCTTATTCTCTATGTTTAAAGCAATATTTGAACCTAAGCTCTGGTACCCCTTATTTTATCACAATAACTTCACAGCAAATTCAGACAGGACGACAACTAAATCAGAGAAATGCAAACACCACACCAAATGGTTAAGTAGTGCAAATTACCAAAGGCAAACTGGAAGACACAGAATGCACCAAATGTTCAACTTCACCATGAAATTAGGAACCGTATTCTATGACTCAAAGTCACAGTGGTACAGTGACGTAGCTTTGTACAGTAAGGATGATTATCAAGGCTTACCTCTCCAATTCCCATAAAAGCACGCACAACAAGGAGAAATGGCAAGCCTAGCTTTGCCGCCACAGGCGTAAGAGCTGTGGCGACCGACCACCAAATCACCCCGAAACCAAGAACAGTCTTCCCCCCAACTTTGTCTGCCCATATCCCTCCTGCTATCTGCAATGACAATGGTGTTAGATACTACACTCAAGGGGAGGAGTAAATTGCGGATCTTCCATGAATCTTAGATACAAAGTGTGTGCATGTTCAGTATGAACCAATCAATGGTTGCTCCCCGGTCTGAACCACAGACCTGAGTTAGGAGGTAGCCCCAAAAGAAGGACGACTGGATGAGGCCGACGGTTTGCGGGTTCCAGCCGTACTCCGCGGACATGGGCATGATGGCAATGCTCATGTTTACCTGCAAATTAATAGCAACCATTGCTGGAGGTTCAGTAGCTATGGATGTCGGTGGTGAGGAGTGAGGAGGTGGGGGAAGCAGCCCAGCTAGGGGTGCGCACGTACGCGGTCCATGTTGCAGAGGAGGAAGGCGGAGAAGCAGAGGAAGACAATGGCCCAGCGCTTGGGGAACTGCCCCTGCTCCTCCACCCCCGGCTCGGCGTCCTCCAGCAGCAGCTTCCTTACCGAGTCCAGCAGCTCCACGCCGCTGCCCTCCACCTGTTCGGCATCCGCGTGCAGCGGCTTATCCCCGTCCCTGCGCGATGGCGGGGTGTCCGGCTGGACGTCTGCCCCGCGGAGCGCTCGCCTCCGGACTCTAACGCGAACTCCGTTGTTCGCGAGGAGCCCTGGCCCGGCTCTCTGGGACGGCGAGCCGCCGTCGACGAAGCAGCGGTGCGGCGGCGGGCCGCCGCTCCGGCACTGGGTGGAGAGGGAGAGCGGGAGCAGGCGGAGCATGGCGCCTGTCCTCCCCTTACCCTGTGCACGGACGTGGCTTCTCGCTTGCGTGCTCGATCGGCTCGGCGCAGATGCTAGCTAGCTAGCTAGCTAGATTTTTGACTCCCCGGCCTCCTCTGGCGAGCTGGAGTCGACGATGGGTGCGAGGGAAGCGTCGAAGTGGCCATCGTGCGCGCCTGGGGCAGACGAATGGCTCTCGTTGGTCGACCACCCCGACGGGACGATTGTGTCTGGCTATAGGCTATCTGCGCACCGCAGCTCGCCATCTGGACGCTAACGTGGCATGCCATGCATGTATCATCTCATCTGCGTTGCATTTCTTCCCAGGGACACTTTTTAAAGGGACTATGTAGGTGCCCGTGCGTTGTGAGGGAGTAAAAAAATTCAACACAATATCTTCTTCAAGTTTATGCCTAGCTTAAATAAAAAGCGTAATGGAATAGTTCATGAACTAGCAAAGTTAGCTAGGTTGGTTTTCTCCTGCAAGTATTTGGATGGATAGCGCCCATGATATTTGTAAACAATGCTACTTTACTTATGAATAAATAAAAAAGAAGTTTATAAAAAAAAAGAGAGTTAAGGCCATTTGTTGATCGGGCTGCGGCTGGCATGTGGGCCAGAACCCAAAATGGGCCCTATTCTTCTACCTTTTCCTTCTAAGCATCTAAAAGCATCTATAGTCGGACCTGCCAAATCAGACCCCCTATTTGTCCGCGGATGCGCCCGGGCACGCCCGCAGGCGCATCCTGACGGGCCCTCATATTTTCCTCTCGACATTCACATATCTTAAGTTCGGACTCTCAAATCCATGCAAATCCATGCACGTCGATCATAAAAGACAATGTCGCACGTAAATAACAAATATTGGTATGGAATATAGATAGCGTTTACATAAAATTTATTTTAAGTGCACAACTCAAGCACTAGCTCCTTGGTTGTGTAGCGACCCGACCCGAATGGATCAAGTCTCTGTGCTTAAGTGTCATCCGTGGATCGGTATGCTGACACACACAGTACTCGAGGATACCTCAATCCAAATAGCGGAAGTAACAAGGTTGTGGATTCCCATCAACACCAACGGCAAAGTTGAGTGTAGAAAATCGTAACCCTAACGTATCACTCGTCGTAAGATAATCATGCAACATGAGACGTTGCAGCTACAAAGGGTCAGTACATTGAATGTACTGGCAAACTCACACCATAGAGAGAAATGATGAACAATGGCTATCACTACATGCATATTTGGCTGGTGGAAAAGCTCTATGGTTATAAGGTTTTGCGAAAAGCCAATTTTTTCCCTACTGCAAAGGAATACATTTTATTTAACTATCATGGTGGTTGTTAAACATTGAGAGTGTAGACACCCTCTCAATCCCAATTAAACACCATCATTAAAATCCAACAAAATTAATTAAAGTCACATGATGAGATTCACATGATAATCCAAGTACTAGATACTCAAGATGTCCATAACCGGGGACACGGCTAATCATGATTAGTTTATACACTCTGCATAGGTTTATGCACTTTTCCCCACAAGACTCGATCTCCTCCGTTGGGATTCTCGCACTACATGGTGTTTGAGAAACGGATGACCGAGACATAGTCTTTCAAAAGCGCTAGCACCTTATGATCGGGTAGACCGTTACACCTACTTGAAGGAAATATGCCCTAGAGGCAATAATAAAGTTATTATTTATTTCCTTATATCATGATAAATGTTTATTATTCATGCTAGAATTGTATTAACCGGAAAATAATACATGTGTGAATACATAGACAAACATAGTGTCACTAGTATGCCTCTACTTGACTAGCTCGTTGATCGAAGATGGTTAAGTTTCCTAGCCATAGACATGAGTTGTCATTTGATTAACGGGATCACATCATTAGGAGAATTTATGTGATTAAGTTGACCCATTTTGTTAGCTTAGCACTTGATCGTTTATTTTGTTGATATTGCTTTCTTCATGACTTATACATGTTCCTATGACTATGAGATTATGCAACTCCCGTTTACCGGAGGAACACTTTGTGTGCTACCAAACGTCACAACGTAACTGGGTGATTATAAAGGTGCTCTACAGGTGTCTCCGAAGGTACTTGTTGGGTTGGCGTATTTCGAGATTAGGATTTGTCACTCCAATTGTCGGAGAGGTATCTCTGGGCCCTCTCGGTAATGCACATCACATAAGCCTTGCAAGCATTGCAACTAATAAGTTAGCTGCGGGATGATGTATTACGGAACGAGTAAAGAGACTTGCCGGTAACGAGATTGAACTAGATATTGAGATACCGACGATCAAATCTCGGGTAAGTAACATACCGATGACAAAGGGAACAACGTATGTTGTTATGCGGTCTGACCGATAAAAGATCTTCGTAGAATATGTAGGAGCCAATATGAGCATCCAGGTTCCGCTATTGGTTATTGACCGGAGACGTGTCTCGGTCATGTCTACATTATTCTCGAACCCGTAGGGTCCGCATGCTTAACATTACGATGACAGTTTCATTATGAGTTTATATATTTTGATGTACCGAAGGTTGTTCGGAGTTCCGAATATGATCACGGACATGACGAGGAGTCTCGAAATGGTCGAGACATAAATATCGATATATTGGACGGCTATATTAGGACACCGGAAGTGTTTCGGGTGATTTCGGAGAAAACCGGAGTGCCGGAAGGGTTACCGGAACCCCCCGGGGAAGTATTGGGCCTTAGTGGGCCTGAGGGGAGAGAGAGGACAGCAGCCCAGGAGGTGGCGCGCCCCCTCCCATGGGGAGTCCGAATTGGACTAGGGGAGGGGGCGCGGCCCCTCTTTCCCTCTCCCTCTCCCTCTCTTTCCTTCCCCCTTCTCTCTTCCTAGTTGGACTAGGAAAGGGGAGTCCTACTCCTACTAGGAGGAGGACTCCCCCCTTCTTGGCGCGCCCCAAGGGCCGGCCGGCCTCTCCCCCTTGCTCCTTTATATACAGGGGCAGGGGGACACCTCTAGACACACAAGTTGATATTCGTGATCATTCTCTTAGCCGTGTGCGGTGCCCCCCTCCACCATAATCCTCGATAATATTGTAGCGGTGCTTAGGCGAAGCCCTGCGACGGTAGAACATCAAGATCGTCACCATGCCGTCGTGCTGACGGAACTCTTCCCCGACACTTTGCTGGATCGGAGTCTAGGGATCGTCATCGAGCTGAACGTGTGCTAGAACTCGGAGGTGTCGTAGTTTCAGTGCTTGATCGGTCGGGCCGTGAAGACGTACAACTACATCAACCGCGTTGTGCTAACGCTTCCGCTTCCGGTCTACGAGGGTACGTAGACAACACTCTCCCCTCTCGTTGCTATGCATCACCATGATCTTGCGTGTGCGTAGGATTTTTTTTGAAATTACTACGTTCCCCAACACTACTTTCCCCTACATCTGCTAGTCTACCACTGTAAGAATTCGCACTACTTAATCAACTATGCTAGAGCCCATAGTAGCTTGTGGCTGCACACAGAAGTTTCTAGCATGAATAATCTCATGATCCCTTTGAGCCTGGGTGGCGGTCCATAAAGAAAAACAGGCAATCGCTGGAATACCCAGGTGCCTCAATCCATCCAGATGTGTGTTAAAGTTGCCACCTTAAGTAAGCCATTAATTAACAATCTCACATGTGTCATGAATACTCTCAAACCCAATCCACGTCTACGAGCATAGCATGGCAATATAAGCATAACGTAATAGTAACTCCCAAGGTTTGAATGCAGGGCAATAGGTTCCTACCTCATCAACTACTTCCTATTACCCACATGTTATCAATCCTACTCATGCAATGTTTGAGGTTGAAACTAATGCATAAAAACTAGGTATGAAAGGAATATGATCGAAGTGTGAACTTGCCTGCAATATTGATGAAGATGATTCGCACTCATAACTCTTGATAGATCTACTCATCTCACTTCGGTCAATCTATCGTAAGCAAGCAATAGTAACCACACATAAGCACTCACTCAAAAGGTCAGAAAGATCGAAGAAGACGATTCAGAAAACATCAAAACCAAGCAAATAATTCTTGCAGTATAAAACAATTTCTAATAGTACCAAAATTATGTGAATTTGGCCTTATCAGAAAGTTTAGGTCAAGAGCTTCGATTTGCAAAAAGAATCAATTCAAACGGAGCTACGAAACTCAAGTTATGAACAAACGAAGTTTGAATTCAAATCTGGTCTAATTCAAATTTTAAACTTTCAAAAACATGTTTGAGTTGGATTACTAGATAGAGGAGATCGTAACGAAGCAGTGGGCGTTGGTTTCGTTGGATTTGGACAAACGAGTGAAAAGTTTCGAAGGTTTGAGGATTAGGGGCTAAACGGTAAAGAAACTAATTACAAATAGGTCCCTGACTAAAACTAACAGAAAAAGAAAAGACTAAATAACGAACGTTCGCTAACTAGTTCTAAATATAGAACGTTCTTTGAATATATCTAACTAAAAAAACTAAACCGGGTTTTTGAAACAAAACCGAAAAAACCAAGAAATCGATCGGGGTTATACCGATTCGGTGGTTCCACGAGAAAAACCGACGAACGGCGACGACGGTTGGCGGCGGTAGCGGGGCTCCGGCGAGATCTAGCAGGGCAAGCGGCAGCTACGGCGAGGCAGGGCAACAGTGGCGGTGTGCGGCGCGAGGTGCGCGGCAGTGGGCGACGGCGAGCGGCGGCTTGCGGCGGCGGGCGGCAGGCGGCGGCGACGTGATGCGCGGGCGGCGGCGGCGCGAGACGCGAGGAGAGAGAGGGCCGGGGTCCTCGCCTTCTAAAGGCGGAGGGGGAGGCGATGGCGTGGGGAAGGGGAAAGGTGGCGGCGGCGGGAGGCAGTGTCCGTGAAGGACACGACGGTGGCGGCGGCGTGCCGATGTTGGAGTCGGGGACGAAGGCGGTGGCGCGGTGGGTCTGGGCCTGGCAGGAGCTGGGCCGGCCCAGTCGGCGAAAATATTTTTTTTAAAAAACACAACGGAAAATAAAATAAAATAAAATAAAGCAAACTAAAATAAAATAGAACCTAGGCATATAATATATCAAAATTTTCAGAAAAACATTGTCTACAACGTGAACATTTTCCTAGCATTAAATAAAATTCAAACAAATTAAAATAAAGCAAAGAGTGCTACTGCCCTACTATAATCCAATAAACATCATTTTAAGAATACCAAAATGACTTCAAATTTATTTATCTCCAATTTTCTGATGTAGGGAATCATGTTACTCTATTTTCCATGTATTTTGTTTTTGGTGAAAAATAATTTGAAAAAAAATACAAATAACTCCAAATTGAAAAATAATTTCCAAAAGGACTTTGAATTTGATCCTTTTAACTTCCAACTCATATTTCATATATTTTGAAGAAGTCATTTTATCTTCTCTCATGAAAATCATTGAGTTACTTGAAGTTTATGAATTTGAAATATTTTCAAATGAAATTCAAATATTTTCAACAACCTTTTCATTTAATTTAAATGGAAGAAGTCATGTCATCTTCTCTCTAGGTTTTTGTGTTGAAAAGCATTTGAATTCATGGAGATTCATAAAAGCAAAATGAAAGTTTGGGAAAGTCCTTTTATTCCCTCTCATTTAACTTTCAAAAAGTTTCGAATTTCACTCAACTTCACACAATCAATCAAACATTCAATCAAATCTATCTATTTATTATAACATTCCAAAATTTAGAATTTTGGGATGTTACAGGTTGTCATTGTGGGTCCGCATGTGCTGCACAAGATCATTGAGTAGCCGCGTGTGCAGATGATCTCGAAGATTCTGATGCATCTGCAGGAAGTTCATAAGCTTAGCCGCATCTTGATATTCCGGGATTTCAACTTGTCCTCCATGTGCTTCAAAATCATGGGTTTGGGCTACACCATCACCCTCATCCTCGACAATCATATTGTGCAAAATAACACAACATGTCATCAGCTGCAACAAAGTTTCTGATTCCCACATCATTGCAGCTCTCCGCACAATTCCCCAACGAGCTTGAAACACACCAAATGCCCTCTCCACATACTTCGTAGCTGCTTCATGGATTGTTACAAAGTGGCTATGTTTATTGCTATGCGGTTCAGATATGGTCTTCACAAACGCCGCCCACTGAGGATAGATACCATCGGCAAGATAGTATCTCATGTTGTAGTCTCGGCCTTTGACGGTGTAGTTGCACGGCGACGATTCCCCATTGCAAAGTCTCTTGAATACCAGAGATCGTTGAAGCACGTTGATGTCGTTGTGAGGACCCGACATTCTAAATAAAGCATGCCAAATCCATAAGTCATGTGATGCCACCACTTCTAGTATGATGGTGGCCTCTCTGGTGTGACCTTGATGCATTCTCCGCAAACCTTCGGGGCAGTTCTTCCATTGCCAATGCATACAATCAATTGACCTGAGTATTCCTGGAAACCACCTTGCCTCTTCAATAGCCAACAACTTCTCTGTGTCCTGCGCATTTGGTTCTCCGAGATACTCAGGTCCAAACACCTCCACCACGGCGCGGGTAAACTTGATAGTAGTCTTCACACACGTGCCCTCCCCCATCCTGACCATCTCACTAACGGCATCTGCAACAGTACCAAGTGCATGCATCCTCAAAGCAGCCATGCACTTCTACTTGGCAGAGAACGATAGTTATCCGCAGAAATCCCTTGTGATCTTGAAGTAGTCGTCGTGTGCCTCCACTCCCTCCACAATGCGCAAAAAAGGTTTCTGCATGCGAAAACAATGACAAAACCATGGATCATCCAGGAAAGTAGGATTGGGAGCAAAGTAGTCTAGTAGCTTTGGGCTAGACACCATATCTCGGTTGATCACTCTTCTCCCTTTGATTGAGCCCTTGAAGTTGAGAATA
Organism: Triticum urartu; assembly: GCF_003073215.2. Taxonomy (NCBI): domain Eukaryota; kingdom Viridiplantae; phylum Streptophyta; class Magnoliopsida; order Poales; family Poaceae; genus Triticum; species Triticum urartu. The sequence goes on from NC_053024.1 coordinate 407,286,381, forward strand.
TGCCTCACTTACCGGTTCATTTCCTCTTGCATGCTCATGAGCATAATCATGCCCACTTGTTTGTTTGAATCCGAGGAATCGAAGAATGAACTCATCTTGAACCATTTGGTCAAGCTCCGTCAGTCTGTACTCGTCGTCCAACGAAGCATCGGAATCCATCATTTTCACTAACAAAATCATAAGAATCTAGTCGACAATGTGTCAAACACATCAAGCACAAGACGGAGCCAGAGAGTTGCTGGACATACCGTGGTGGCGTCAGGGCCGGAGACAACGTCCCCCGCAGTGAGGATGGGAGAGAGGAGTGCTTTGCCGGAGCTGGCGGTGCAGAGGCTAGGAACGGCTGCGGAGAGCGTGCGGCGGAGGAGCTACGAGATGAACGACATGGAAGAGGGAGAAGAGATGAGATAGCAAATGGATTCGGCACGTCTTGGGGGTGCATTTGGTGCAATTTGCGGTGGGTCGGGCTGTCGGGTCTGACGTGGCACGCGTGCCCGGGCACGCCCGGGCACCCCCATATCCGCCCCATATTTGGGCTGGATATGAGGGGTGTCTGTCAGCCCGGGCTTTCGAGGCCCGTTTAAAACGCCCATCTTGATCAAAAAATCATGACCGGTCAGTGACCAGGCGGCCCGTTCGAGCGTTTGAGGAGGGTTTGGGGCACTAGGCCGGTTGTATATGATGTAACTGTCTTTTTTTACCGTTGTGTATCTCAAATGCAGCCCAATGAATTGTTGTCGTTGTTGGGTGTGAAATGTTTGGGTGCACTCCATATACTAGTATTTTGGTAGTCGGACCTCCAGAGAAAGCGCTGACAGTCTTGGGACCCATCCATGACACACTTTTGATCTTTGGATAATTCCACCGCATTATCTCTTATCTCTAGATCCCAATGTATTGGAAGAGCCAAAAGCTAAATTAGCAAATCTGAGCCCTCATGAAGCTCAATAAGTTGCAGAAAGAAAGAACTCATCAATAGGCAGCATAACACTGCAAGGGTATCTCCATAAAGAAAGAGCCAAGAGCGCTTGAGCAGCTGTCCATGCCGCCGATGTCGCCCTGGCCCAGGTCAAGGTCATCCACGCCAAGATCTAGGATGCCACGCCAAGATATTACAGGCCTCCTTGGAATCCAGCATGCAACCCATGTCCGAAAAGGCAACGGGGGCCATGGAGCACCTGCTTTCTCATGAGATCGTCGAGTGGGAGATGGAGATGCAGGAGGCGGCGGAGATCGAGGAGTGCCAAGAGGAGGAGTTGCACATGGCTGAGGAGGAGGTAGAGAAGAACCTGTCTATCGAGGAATAGGCGGTGGAGTACCAACGTAAAATCTGGTGCAACCAGTACTACAACTACTAAAACCTCGAGGGGTGGCACCCAGGACGATGACGCGGTCGACTTCAGCCTAGGGGACACGGAGTCCACCAACGGCGGCATGTCGCCAGGATAAGTCATTGACGTCTCATCTTACCCCAGTGAGGCATAGGGCGGTGAACAATCGGCTTTGTTAAAATTATGAGTACCTCGCCTTTGTTTATAAGGCTCGTCTTTTGAGAAATGTTTAGGTCAACTGACTCTGTTTAATTACTAAAATTGCTCGATTCAGTTAATGTGATCTGTCTGTTGTAGGCTCTTTTGTGTACCCTGGTGACCCACAAGTGTAGGGGATCTATCATAGTCCTTTCGATAAGTAAGAGTGTCGAACCCAACTGTAACACCCACTATGCGGCTATATCTCCCACGTGTCGGGGCACGACTTAGAGGCATAGCCGCATGGTAGGTTTGTCGCAAGAGGGGTAATCTTCACACAATCCCATGTACTGAATAAGAAAGGGATAAAGAGTTGGCTTACAATCGCCACTTCACACAATTACAAGTTAAACATACGTCATCCAGAGTACAATCAAGGTCCGACTATGGAACCAAAATAAAAGAAGACAACCCCAATTGCTAGATCCCCGATCGTCCCAACTGGGCTCCACTGCTGATCAACTGGAAACGAAACAACACAACGAACACGATCTTCAACGAGCTCCCACTTGAGCTCGGTTGCGTCATCTGCACTGGCATCGTCGGCACCTGCAACTGTTTGGAAGTATCTGTGAGTCATGAGGACTCAGCAATCTCACACCCGCGAGATCAAGACTATTTAAGCTTATGGGTAGGGTGAGGTAGTGAGGTGGAGCTGCAGCAAAGCACTAAGCATATATGGTGGCTAACTTACGCAAAAGAGAGCGAGAAGAGAAGCAACGCATGGTCAAGAAACTTGAAGTGATCAAGAAGTGATCCTGAAACTACTTACGTTCAAGCATAACATAAGAACCATGTTCACTTCCCGGACTTCGCCAAGAAGAGACCATCACGGCTACACACGTGATTGATGCATTTTAATGAAGTTAAGTTTCAAGTTCTCTACAACCGGACATTAACAAATTCCCATCTGCCCATAACCGTGGGCATGGCTTTCGAAAGTTCAAACCCTGCAGGGGTGTCCCAACTTAGCCCATCACAAGATCTCATGGTCAACGAAGGATATTCCTTCTCCCGAGAAGACCCAACCAGTCTCGGAATCCCGGTTACAAGACATTTCGACAATGGTAAAACAAGACCAGCAAGACCGCCCGATGCGCCGACATCCCGATAGGAGCTGCACATATCTCGTTCTCAGGGCAACACCGGATTGTCCAAGATTCCGGTCGACCAACCCAGAGTTGCCCCTGGTGGCCACCGGCGGCTGACAGGTTCGTACCAACACTTAGACAAGCACTGGCCC